>NC_057811.1:491319274-491398923 GCF_018294505.1 Triticum aestivum
GCGACTAAAGGCTTGCCCTATATATTCTCCGCGGCCCTCGTCTTCTCCGCGCTAAGGACCAAACGCATCCAGGACCTCGTCTTCTCCGCGGCGCCGCCCTCGTCTTCTCCGCGCCGCCCTCGTCTCCGGTAGGTGCCCGCCGCCGCCTGCCGTCCTCCTCGCGTGCCTAGAAGAAGAGGGGACCGCCGCCGTCGTCTTCTCGCCCTCGTCTTCTCGCCCGCCTTCTCGCCCGCCGCCGCCTGCCGTCCTCCTCGTCGCCGCGTACTGGATGCGCGCCTTGCCAGCCTCGCGCGCGTGCGGAAACGGCGTCGCCGTGCGAAACTAAAAATGTTTGCACTAAATAATTAAATACAGAAAAGGAAACTAAACCTGCGGAGGAGGCCTTTAGTCCCGGTTAGCCACGAGAACCGGGACTAAAGGTCCTCCGCCCCGACGGACTCCTGGCGCCCACGTGGACGGGCCTTTAGTCACGGTTCGTAAGAGGCGCGACTAAAGGGGGGCCCTTTAGTCGCGCATATTTAGTCCCGGTTGCACAGCCGGGATTAATGGCCCTTGCGAACCGGGACTAAAGGCCTATTTTCTACCAGTGGCTGACCATCCTGCCTGCACCTCACAACAAGTTTTTGTGATTTCGATGCCCAATACCATCGGCGATTGTGCATCATCTTCATGCATGCAGTCCGCAGTCCATTCACGAATGGAAGGTTTGTCTCCGTTCCAACATCAGGCAGGACAAATAGATAACCATCTGCTACGTAGACCCTCCAGCATCCGGAGATCAAGTAGCAGCGCAAATCATCTCTTGATAAAATCAGATTTTAACACTGAGATATTCACCTGTAAGCATACATAACAGGATCCATATCAAAAGTTGAGAAAACGTAGTTCAAGGAAACTGTAACAGCATGACCGATGCATGCCTAGGCTAGCTTGCAAAAGAACTTGTTGAATGAAATAACCAAGAATACATCAGTAAAGGACGGCACAGAGAGTAAATGAAACAATAGTAGTGTCATCCTAATCAGGTTCCATTAAGAAGATGAATCATGCATAGACAACACATTACTAGGACACTTCTAGTATAAAATTTCGCATGCAACCGATGCATAAAACACCATTGGGACACTTACAGTATAAAATTCCAGGGAACAGAGTGCATGCGTCTCCATTTCCAACATCACCAAGATGTGTATCACTCGAAAAAGGCCAAGCAAAATTACAACCCGAATGACATACTACAAATTAATGAGTACACAGAGAGAACAACTGCACTAGGCCAGTAGCCGATTTCAAAACAGCAGCAGTGCTTGCATCTCAGTCTCACCAACAATATAATTTAAAAAGAGTAGAACTGAATAAGCATATGCGTGGAAACAAGCAGAAAGGACATGTCAACTGAAACTCTGAAAAATCAATCTGCTACTCAACGCCCAAGTAACCAATCTGCTCCTCAACCATCTGCAAAACGTAGTACTGAACTGGAGGATCAAGCGTGCAACGGCTACTTGGGGACGCCGGGAACAATATACACGTTTTCTTATGAACGAATGACAACCAGGATGCTGTACAGAGCTCAAGAGATGTCTCCTACACCAGTACATTGAAACTGAATCTGGCGGTGAAACTGCTGTACAAATGCCCGGTTCAACTCGAGGGATAGACTGAACACATTCAGAAAGAGCACGCGTTTTCTGTGACAACTCTGAACTGGCATTGTTGACAGCAGGAATCAATCTGGCCTCTAGGTGGTTTCCAACAACATCGATCAGCCACAACACTCAAGTGCCCAATAATCAGCGAGTACTGATCTGGTTACCACTGCAAAAGTGTTAACAGATGAACTGTAAAATAAGGATTTAATTGACAGTAATACATACGAGTTGACAGGCTTATATTAAGTTGTAAACAACCGTAAGCAAACATATATAACAGCATCCAAGTTGTTGAGAGAACTATTGAGAAGAAGCAGAGCGTAACAGGGGCACAAAACCTTGCTTCATAAAAGAGCACGACGACTACACACAGGTGGATAAAAGAGCAAAGGAGAAATGTATTGACAGTACAGCTACAGAACGTCGACTTGCCAAAGAGCATGGCAACTAGAGAATGACGACTACGAATGGTCGCCCAATATTATTAAACCATCAACACGACAACACGTACGGAGGACTGATTATTACAGAAAATGCAGTACAGTAGCAGTCTTAACCAATCCTACAATTTTGTATCATTATCCATAATACATTATTATCCGACGGAGAGAATAGTGTATCATAAAATAGAGATGAATCGAGCTAGACATGAGTATTAAACTCCAGAATCAGCCGTTCGGAAGATGAGCAGAAACAACTCCCTGTTGTTGGCTTCTTTGTGAAAAGCGCCAGGGATATCTCCTAAAGAGTAGACTAGGGTGGTTGGGATGTGTGCTGGCTGCTCTCTCCATGGCAGTCTTCACGGCTTCAAAAATGCCATCATCACCCCTAACATGAGTGCATTTGACACTAGTGAGGCAAGGGAGGTTCTCAATTCCAAAGCCGAGAGAGTTAGCTTCAACCAGGCGAAACTGATGAAGCTCTAGTCTTTCCAGATTAGGCATGGACCCTGTCCCAAACATCAGATCTACTGTTTTAGAACATCCGCGGTAAATAAAAGTATTCAAGAATCGGAACCCAACTTCACCACTGATTCTGAGCTTTTTATTTGACTCTATTGTTTCCCCCAGATACAGAACGAGCAGACTGGGTAAAGACCCAAGGGTGGAGAGGTCGTCCTGCTTGAGCCCCTCCACACGAAGGCATAGCCGTTGGAGGTTTCTTAGGGAGCCCACCCATGTCGGAACCTGTGGGAAGGCCGAAAAACAGATAGAAAGGTCCTCGAGGGTAGGCAGGCACAAAGATTCCTCATGTAAGAGGCTGCGCCCAAACCCAATATTCAGGGAGTGGAGATTATGGGTGCCTAGCTTACACAGGGAGGAGACAATAGCTTTGTTGTGCTCCTCCCCAACCATATTTGTATCCACAGTGTCCGAATCAAATTCGAAGTCATGGTCAATCCGCAGATTCCTCAAATTCATTAGCTGACCAAGGCCGCACAGGAAGTCTAATGGCTGAATGGAGGCACCGACAGTTTTCAACGTCTCTAGTGCTTGCATCTTTGCAATCCCATCAGGAAATTTAACATCATTATTAACAAGTAGATGCATCAATTTTCTGAGATTAACAATAGATGCAGGTAATTCCTTTACAGAAGTCGCTCTTAGGTCCAGCACCTCTAAGCATCCTAAACGACCAATTCGTTCTGGGAGCTTGCTTATTCATGTACGTTTGAGATTCAGGTGCCTCATCTGGAACAACCTCACTATATTTTCAAGATGATGATCTTTCAATTCGGAGCAATCCTTCAAGTTGAGAACACACAGATGTCTGAACTCTTCCAAAGAAGGGATTTCCAACGGATCTCTAACCATAGTAAGTGATCGAACATGGGAAAACACGAGATCTGCTGTCAGTACTGTTGAATTTCTTTTCTTGACACCTTGTAGACAGAGTCGACGAACAACTTTGCTTTGGTTTCCAATTGTCAGAATGGGAACACCAAGTAAAGTAACAAAGTTCTCTTCTATGGACTTGGATATGATGAAATCAAGGATTGTATCATGAACTTGACAACTCTTCACTATGCCATATTCATTTGTCTCCCCAGGTTGGATCAAACCCCTATTGAGTAGTTCGTTAAAATACCTTTCTCCTAACTCATATGCCGTGTATCTACCCTCTCTGTGAATGAATCCTTCAGCAATCCATCTTCTTATCAGGCCCTTCTTCTTAATAGTAGAATCTTCTAGATATACACTCAGATACAAGAGACATGTTTTCAGATAAAGAGGCAGATCAAAGTAACTAAGTGACAATATCTTCATCATTCCTTCGATGTTAGGGTTTCTTTCAAGTGCACGACCAATTGAATCTTTCACTTGATTCCATAGAACTTCTGTTTTTTCTGTGTTAGCCAAAAAACCAGATATAGCAATGATCGCCAAAGGTAACCCATGACATTTTTCCAATATCTGCTCAGAAATTTCTTGAAGGTATGAAGGGCAATTTTCATCAGACTTGAATAACCTTCTATGAAATAACTGTCTTGAGTGCACCATACCAAGAGAAGGGAGAGGTGGATGTGGGAAAAGGTTATGTGTGTGGTAGCTTTCATGTGAAAAAACCAGGGTAACGTGGATGCCACACTTGCAAAATCATCATCTATATCATCAAAATTACTAGCCAAAACTGGTCATGAGGTAAAGTGCACAAAAAATTATAGTTTATCATGTTAAGAGAGCCCACGGAGAATTAGAAAGAAAAGTGAGCCAAGGTGTTAGTACCGTGAGAAAATGGAGTGTTTGGGCCGGGCTCTACTCTTGACACAAACTGATGTCAATTCTTACACAATAAAGGGAATAACTATGTGCCTATGTCTTCAAGATCATAGAATATCAAAACAAAAGGACATAAATCATGAACGTACTCCTGACATATTTTTCTTTGTACTCTCTCCATCTATTTCTCTTCTTTTTAGAACAACAACATAGTATTTATTAGTACACACATTTGACCATTACATTTTCTCACAGCATATGGAGAAACTGCGAAGATAGAATTACATGGAACTTTTTAACAAATTCCACTAGCATAATCTTCCTAATGACATATATATCTAAGTAACTTTTTTATGCATTCAAAGAACGCCTAGCAACTAGAAATGGAAAGAAAATATAAAGATAGCATGTACCTTTTATTTAGTAGGAAGTCATTGATCTTGCTAATGAGTATTTGTACACTCCCTGCTTTTGTGCTAGAATAACCTTGACCGCTAACTTCACTAAGAATAGTCCTAAGGATATTCATCATGTCTGGGCTTCGCGACACGGATAGGAAGGCACAACACTCAAACTGCCCTTTGATCTCTTGATACACTTGGTTTGCAAGAGTTGTTTTTCCCATTCCTCCAGGTCCAGTGATGGAGACTATCTTTGGTTGTTGTTGTGTTGTCGCACAACCATCGTCGTCCGTCAACAATTTGATCAGCTCAGTCTTGTGTTCATCGATTCCAACAAGCTTTGATGCATGCTCAAATATAGCAAGAGCTCTAGGGTCAATGGTTGCATTGACGGTCTTGGAGAAGGTCTCATGACTCTTGTATCTTGCATTCCTGTCGCCCACCTCAATGATTTGTTTCTTCAGATCCTGAATCTCTTTGCCGATCCAGCGGCGAGCCTTCATCTTCCCCAGCTTCCCTAGTGAGCTCTTGATCTTCTCAATGAAGCCATCTGGCTTTTCGTCTTTGTCACCGATGCTTTCCATGAAGTCGTCGATGGCATCCTCCAGGTCATAGGACAGCTCCCGCACCTCATTCATCCAGACTTTATCCTGCACATCGGGATCCTCCACATCGGACATCTTGAAGAGAAAAGCCTCCATGGCGGCGAGCTCATGACTGAGAGACTTGATCTCTTTGCGCACACCCTTGAATCGCTTGTACTCATTGCCAAGCAAGGTGGCCAGCTTCTCCAGGACAGGTTTGAGGACCCCCGTCGCCACAGTCACGAGAGCCGCCTCCATGGACATGGTAGCTGAGAGCTCGCCAAGTGGATTATGCGTGGACCTCAAGTCGTCAGAAACTCAGAATGCACCGAGAATGTCGTCAATGTACAGCCTGAAAAGAGGATTAATCGATGTAAGCCACTATGTCCAAGGGGAGAATATCTGGTGCTACGGGAGCACCTCACATTAGGTGCTCCCGCGCAACCTCGGCCGTCGTTCTGAGATCGAATGGGCAGCATCTCATGATGTGGACTAACATGTCATTTCGGGGATGTTTGGGGGTTTTCTGCAAAACATTCATGCAAGATTTGTCTTTTTTGTTTCTCAATGTGTATTTCAAATTTTCATTTGAATTTTTTAGGGATTGCTAACATCCAGAATTTTTTTCGGATTTTTGGACCATTCACTAGATATCCAGCACTGAAAATGCTACAAATCGACACTGTGCCGGGGGGCGGTGGCATACGAGGAGGATGGAAGCTGGATCTTTCTCGGTTAGCAGAGTCGGACCAACGAACTGATGGTGTACACGGAAACAGAACGGATTAACTGATCTGAATCAGCTGGAAAATATCCTCCGCGTAATCGATCTGAAACCCTGGAAAAAGGATGGATTAAAGGAGATAAAGCCAACCATTGCTGCACCGAACAAGCGAGAGGAAGCGCCGGCCAGACTGAAGCACGGCAATGGGAGATGCAAGTATACCTAGCGGATGGATCCGCCGCGGAGTAACCCAGGCACCTTGCCCGGCGAGGAGAATCTCGGACGCCCGCAGCGTGTGCACCGCAAGACCAGAAGATGCGTGAGAAGAGACGAGAAGGGGGGGAAAGAATGCCCGCCTGCTTAATAGTTCCAAAGATGTGTCATTGTTATACCTTCACACGCTGTTGCTTTTGTAGTGATATGCTACACCAAGTTGTGAAATTATTGGCTAGTAAATTAACATGGGATGCGCGTTAACACTAATCCTTTCTCTTTAATCAAAAAAACCTATTGCTGACAGAAGGAAGTGGCCAAGACAGCCTTTTTTTTTTACCTTCACAGGCTGTTGCTGTGCAATTATTGGCTAGTAAAATAACATAGGATGCGCGTTAGCACTATAAATTCAATCCTTGGTTTTTTTAATCAAAAATACCTATCACTTACAAAAGGAAGAGGCCAAGCAGTTGCTTGGTTATTCTCTGCTCTAGATGTATGCCAAAAGAGATATTTGGGTCTGGCGTACGTACTGGATTAGTCTTCCTAATTAACCAAGGTGCTCTCTGTCATCGGAAATGCTCGGTGCGCACGATGTTCCACAGATGATTCATGCACGATGCCTAATTTGAACGGCGGTGATTAGCAAAACAATGCAATCTGATGGCTGATTCAACGCATCGTGCGAAGATCGGGCAGCAGCTTGTCGTCCCTATAACAGTGCTCCTCTGTCATTAACTACAGATGCTTTCAGTTCGAGCAAAAATATAGCACAGCTGTACCTTTCTGACCTTCTCGCTCTAGAGAAGTGTTCCCGTTGCCACATCACTTCGTTGAAATCACCTATCATGAGCCAGGGTTCAACAGAATTGTTTCGAATTCTTCGTATAGGAGTTCCCACATGTGGTGTCTTTCCTGTGGTTTTGGTTCACCGTACACAAAAATACCTCTCCACTGTATGCCATTGGGATTCAGGCGTACTAACACATCAATGTACCTCGGGCCAACGGCAAGTTCTTTTATTTCAATGCTTTCATCATAGAACAATGCAATACCGGCGCTTTTACCAGCGCCCGGCTGCATTATACAGTGCTTGAGACCTAGTCTCCACCTTAAATTATTCACATACTCATTACTTTGCCGTGTCTCTGATAAGAAAACCAACTTGGGCTTGAGGGTGTGCACTAGGCACTCAAGTTCTCGAACTGTGCGGGGTTGCCCTATGCCCCGACAGTTCCAGCTGAGTAGTGTCATGGCTCCTGGTGGGCGCCTCCAGCAGCACCCACCAGTTGACCGAGGGCCCCGGGCTCGGTTGCTTCCTCTCCATCATCATCTTCCTCCTTGCTCCCTTCCTCCCCAGCCTCTGTCCCTCTCTTTTTCTTACACTGGTCCGTCTTATCATTCATGGTAATTTCATTCGTACCCAAAATTTCTTCAGCTCCTCGCATGCCCCTCTTGCCCAGCACGGATGTATCCTCTCCCATTCCTTTCTTACCCAGCTTGACTCCTTCACGGCTCCTCACCTTGGCCACCTTCAGGTTAATCTCCCCCTGTGCCTTCTCATGTGTTATCTTCTCTGGGCCGTCCTCCTGCAGTACAGTTGTTTCTTCCAGGGCAGTATTCACCTCCAAATTTACCTTGAGCTCATTCTGGTCATTCGCAGCTGCATTCTCTCGATTCAGTACGTACCTTGGTGTAGGGCCAAAGCCTGGTGGGCATCCCGGATCGGGTGAGCCCTCCTGGTCTCTCGGAGTTATAGCAGTAGCACCGATATGGGTGGGGGGAGCGGCACCGGCGCTGCCACCCCCTGCGGCCGCCTCTTGTGGTTCTGCATCAGGGATCTTCTCCATCTGAATACGGGAACGGATTGGTGGTAGGTCCTTCTTATCCAGCTTGTTCCTGCTTGCATCCAGCCTGATCGCACTTACAGCAGCGATGGCTTCTTGTACCAGTGGATCTGCCAGTACAACTGCTGGGACGTGGTTGTATCTATCTGCTGCAGGTGCTGCTGGGGTTGTTCTGGTGCTCCCTCCATTCTCTGGCTCAAAGTAAAGGAAACGGCGAGCACTAGCAACCTCTGGAACCACCTGCCCACCCCTGAAGTTTACTCTCCTAAGCGGGGACGAGCGCATTGCTGCCGAAAACCTCATCTCTTGGAGGTCCTCCGGCAGCTTACAATCGCGCTGCCCGTGTCCTAGGTGGCCACAGTAACTACAGAATCTGGGCAACCTTTCATACTTTACATTCAGCACATACACTTTTCCTTTTGCCAGGTCACGAGACTCTATCTCACTACGGATGGGTTCATCTACATCATGGCTAATGCGGACTCTCATGTACTCGCCCCAAATCCGTCCATCTCTGTCGGAGTCCACCTCCAGCACCTTACCGAGCTGTGCACCAAGCACCTTGGCCACATGCTCGAAAAACATGATCGGCGGAGCATCGAAGATTCGGACCCATATCGGCATATGGGCGACCTCCACGTCTCCCGGGCGCGTGCTTCCGTCTACCTCCACCATGAGGAAGACACCTCACATATTTGTATGAACTAATCTCTAGCTGAAGGCTGACCGTCCAGCAGTTATCTAGGGACGCCCGGAGAGACAGCCGAACACAAAGCTAGATTTGAATCATAGTTTTAAATAGCCGGCTATAGTTTCGCTATAGCCTTTTCAGTAGGGTGCCGCTAAATGGCCGCCTTCACAAATAGCCCGCTTTAGCCCGCTATAGCTGATTTGGAGGCCCGCCACTATTTTTCATAGCCCGCTATTTAAAACATTGATTTGAATAACTACATACCCATTGAGAAAGAACACGCACTTGCTGAGTCACAGCTTGGAAGTGCAAGTGTAGATAAAGTGCAAGTGTAGAAGGATGGTTTGGAAAGGACTGCCTTGCAAACTCATCCTGAATGTACTGAATCATCTCAAATTATCTGAAATACCTAAGTGTTGTGTCCTTGGCTCCTTGCAAGGTTCTCCAAAATGGCGAGAGATGACCTGCCTGCCAAGCGCAGGAGCGATCTATTTGGCTAGGGTTGATGAAAGGAAGGGGAGCGAGCAAGGTATAGTAAACTGAGCATATTAGGGGCAGAAGCCTTCCATGTTGCAACCAATGACCCATTTTCGTTCGATAAGTTGAAGGAATCTCTCCAGGATATAATATCAAAGAAAAAGAACCCCGATAATGAAGCAGATGGTCGCAGGAGATTTGTGAATGAATACTCACGTGAGTGCCAACGAGATGCACTTGTTATTGGTGATCCTCTCAAAGTATCCAGAAAGGCGCAGAACCAAAAAGGTCGTGCAAAAGAGAGTCCAGAATTGACGAAAAATTGTAGACCAAAATCATTCGATGAGAAAAGTGGTCATTTGTGCGGCAAAAGCCATACACCACGTCATAAGAAGGCAAACATGCAGTGGAAATCCAAAGTAAGTGTTTTATGTTTATGTTATCTTGGTTGTCTGGTTTTATCGTCAGTACTATTTTCTCACCAATCATTTCTGTCTTGTTATGCAACAATATGTCATAGAGATGCTCGTTCATTCGTCAAAGAAAGAGAGCTAGTTACTCAACATATGCCTAATGAAATTATGTTCTAGTTTTAATTACATTACCGGTTTCCAATTTCTATATCTGTGATGTGAGACAAAAGCTATTTGTGTGTGAGTGTTCTAATGTGTGAATCTTCTAGAAAATAATTGCAAAATAAGAACTTTTCAGAAATTTTCAGATTAGTTCTCGAAACTACATAGTACCGTTATATTCAATCTGGAAAATCTTTAGTAAGTTTGGACAAACAGAGAAAAGTTTAGAAGAAAAATTAGAAAAGAAGAGTTTTTAGTTCATTGGTGAAAATACAGAAAAAAAAACGCCCGGGTTGCTAGGCGTATCCTAGTCGGCCGTCCCGAATCAAGCCAATATGGGCGACAATAGACGACTTTTGAGCGTGCATGCGGCGGTGACTGGGCCCATAGGGCACATGGGATTGTTCGAGAGGATCTCAATGGGGTGGGGCACGGCTGGCTATTCAAGCCGGTCGACGCGCCCCTCGCTCGGCGAGGTGGTTCTAAACTACGGTGGTAATTTTTGAATTCCTAAATATATTTAAGTTCACAACATTTTTTATAATTGAGGAATGTTTTTGTAAAATTAATGATTGTCTGGAATTCTGGAACATTTCATTAATTGAACATTTATTAATTTCCAAAAAATCTAAATTTATAAAATAATTGAAAGACAAAAAATTAAAATTCTTGATTTATTTTAAATAATGTGAACATTTTACACAGTCGTGTTAAAAAATAAAAGTAAAATAAAAAAAATGAAAGGAAATGAAAGGGACCTCCTAGTCGGAGCCTTAAACGCAGGCTAGGAGAACCAGCGCCCATGCGCTCGGAATTCTGGACCGGCCCAATAAAATGAGACATGCTTGCTTGCCCAGATCGTGTACTGGTTTAGCTTTAAAAAATCGCATACTGGTTCGCTCGCTCATGGTTGACTAATTGACCGGTCAACAATAGACTTTTTAATGAAAATAAAAAGAAAATATAGCAAAATAAAACCAAAAAAGTTAATTAAAAAATGTTCATGTATTTTGGTAAAAATTTCACAAGTCTGGAAAAAGGTTCATTGATTTTGAAAAAAGTTCATTGAACTAAAAACAAATTCATAAATTAAAAAAAGTTCATCGATTTTCAAAGAAAAGTTCAACGATTTAAAAAAATCATATTTAAAAAAAATCAGGAATAATTAAAAAAGTTTATAAAAATTGGAAACTTTTTGTTGATTTGAAAAAAAGTTTATAGATTTGGAAAAAGGTTCTGCACTTTCGAAAAAGGAAAAATAAGTAAAAAATGCAAAGAAGAAAGTGTAAAGAAAAGAAACATAAAAAGAGAAATCGAAGAAAACCAGTCCAGAAAAAAAACCTAAATGAAAAAACCAACTGGGAAGCTCCGGAAATAGCTCCCTGCCGCTGGAACCTAGATAGGCCGGCCCATTTCGGAACGCTTCAGGCGCCAGTTAACGAAATACCTGTTAACTGGCGTTGAAAGCGCCGAATAGGGATTGCCTATAACGGGCGCTGAAGGCACCATATAGGAAATGCCATTCCTCCACTCGTAATCCCGGGAGATCCTAACCAGTGCCTTCAGCGCACGTTGTTGGGCTGGGTCTTCACTAGCCCATACTTGTTCGACTGTTTCGATTGCTCCTGGTTATAAATTGTTTCTCTAGAAATGAATAACTTACTAAACTATCTTTCAAAACAGGAATAGATTAGAAAGCAAAAAAAATTATTACATGAGATTTACAAGTATGGAAAAAATAGTTTAAAATTTTGAAAAGTTCATAGAAGTCATAAAAAATTAATAGATTTTTCAAAAAAAAAGTTTGCAGATCTGAAAAAACTTGATCGATTCTTAAACAAAAATCACAATTTTGAAAAAGATTCCATTGTTTTTTAAACAAGTTCATCAATTTTGAAAAACATCACGAAGTTAAAAAATAGTTCATTGATTTGGAAAAATGTTCATCAACTTTCAAATAAGTCCATTGATTTTGATTTTGTTTTGAATTGTAAAAAACGTTCATCGAATTTTTTAAAAGTCTATTGATTTTAAAAAAAGTTCAAAGATATTGAAAAAAATCATTGAATATGGAAAAATAAATCATCAATTTTGGAAAAAAAAGTTCTCAAATTTGAAAATTGCTTATCAATGTTGATAATAAAAATCATCAATTTTGAAAGTAGTTCATGCATTTTTATAAATAAAAATAAAAACAGGAAGAAAAAAGTAAAGAGATTAAAAGGGGAAAAACCAAACAATCTAAATCAGGTCACGTGAACAGTAGAAAATGTAAGATGGAAGAAAGAAGTCACGACATGTGAGGTGTCTTGGTTGGTCAGCGTGCTTTGTACTGATTGGAGAGCTTGTGAGTAAGATTTTTATCCCGCGCAGATTCCCCTTTTAGAGTTCTTAATGGAAGGAAAAAATGTAAATGGGACGGCCCAGCGTGGAGGTGGTATGCGCCAGTTTGTGAATTGTACTTTAACGGGTGCATGTGGCGCCAAATAGGAGATGCCACGTTATAGTGCTTTTTGCTACATGGCGCACACACACGCGCCGTCCTGGGCTCCGCCCATTTTCCTTTTTTTTCTTCCTTCTAAGATTCAAAAAAGTGCAAGATGGAGAGGATTCGAACTCAGCGCTCCTTGTTCCGTCCGATGGTGTTAACCACTGAGCCAACATGGTTGTTGTTCCCATGTACATCTTTTTTTCATCTTGTGGCAAATGTAAAGTAAAAAAAAACATCACGCCCCATGGTTTTTCTTTCTCGTGTTTTGTTCTTTTTGGCCTTTTTTCTACTTTCGTCCGTTTCCCTTCTTTTTTGTGTTATATTACCTAATTCGCAAACTTTCATCAAATTCATAAAGTTTTTCAAATTTTATGAACATTTTCTGAACATCCATCAACTCTTTTCAATTTTGTGAACTATTTTTCAAAATTGATGAACCTTTTCGATTCCTGAATTTTTTTTATCAAAATTCATCATCTTTTTTCAAATACATGATTTTTTTATCAAAATCTGGGGAAGTTTTCATCAATTTGTGATTTTTTTTTCAAAATTGATGATTTTTTCAAAAAAATCCATGAAGTGTTGCCAATTTCATCAATTTGTCTTCAAAGTTAATGATTTTTTTTTCAAATTCATGAACCTTTTATCAAAATTGTTGAAACGTTTTTCAAATCCTTGAAACTTTTTTCAAAATCCGGTGATCTTTTCTAAAATTCATGAATGATTTTAAAAAATATATTATTTTTAATCCATGAACTTTTTTTCAATTTCGTGATTTTTTTTTTCGAAACCAAGGAATTTTTTGAAAATAATCATTGAAATTTTGTTAAACTCAGGAACTTTTTTTGTATTGTGTGCTTTTTCAAAATCATGAACTTTTTGCATTTTTTCAAATCCGTGAAAATATATGAATTCAAAACTTTTCCCCATTTTGCGATTTGTTTTGTTTTTCTGATGTATATTTTTAAGTTCGAGACTGTTGACCAGACCCAAAGCGAACGACATTTTTTTATCAAACCCAAAGCGAATGAGTTGGCCACTCTTGAGCGATCACGCCATGCGTGATTGGCCGGCCCACATGTGCAGGCGCGTGCGCGCTAGAACATCTAACCGGCGCAGAAGGCGCCGATTACGAGTTCTCCGGGGGAGCTATGTCTCGCACATATTGTAAGATGTATTCTTGTTTTGCCTCTGGCGCTCCCGCTAGTTGGTCAGCCCAATCCCGTGCGTTCATATGGTTTTAACTATTGAAGTTCATAAGTGGATTGCCTAGCCATTTTCATCAGTTCGGATTATGTTGTTGCGTTGGCTAGTGCATGAAGCTTAAAATGGTATAAGAGTTATGGTCTTGAGTTCAAGTCCCGTCTTTCGCAGTTTATCCAAAAAATTGATGTTGCCTCCCTTTGTCCATGTATAGGCCTCTTGAGCCATACCTCTGAGTCTATCCACGTGTCCTGTCTTTCGCAGTTTATCCAAAAATTGATGTTGCCTCCCTTTGTCCATGTATAGGCCTCCTGAGCCATACCTCTGAGTCTATCCACGTGTTGACTATTCGCGTCCCACGTGAGAGGGGGTATTCAAGTGTATATGTGGTTGTCTAGCTCTTTCCATCGGTTTGACCTTTTTGTTATTTTTTATTATTCATTATCCTATTTTTCAAGTACATTTTAATTTTCTTAATACGCATTGAAATTACTTCATGGAGAAGTTGTAAAAAATTTAGATAAATATTGGACATTTTCTAAACATATGTTGAACATTTTATCCAAATACATGTTGAACAGTTGTCAAATGCGCTTTGAGCATTTTTTTTAAATAAACAATGAACATTTTTTGAACACACATTGAACATTTTCATAAATATCATGAATATTTTCTCAAAACATGCCAACAATTTTTAAATTTAACGAACATTTTTTGAATGGTACAAAACATTTTTCAAATTTACGTGAATCAAAATTTGTATTTATGAACTTTTTAGAAAAAAAAATGCCATGAACGTATTTTTAATATAATGAAAAAATTGAATGATGACCAATTCGTTTTTAAAAAATTATGCATTTTTTAACATTTCCTTGACAATTTTATGAATTCATGAGCATATTAGTAGATTCTTTAACATTTTATAAAGGTCAACTAAAAACTAAATGGTATGAAGAATTTTAGTTTTTCTCGAACAAATTTTTTCATGTCATGAAAATTTTCTTTAATTTACAGGAAATTATTCGGAAAATGAAATGAATTATTTTCACATACATCCGAATAAAAATGTAAATAAAAATAAAAAATAAAGATAGAATGAATCTAATGTTTGAACAAACAAAACAAAGACGGAAACATCTAATGGGCTAGCATCACTCTCGCTAAAAGTGAGAGGAAGCCTATTAGATGCTGATAGTGCCGTGTATATGCTTAATCTTAGATGGTGCCCACAAACCTTGTACTTTAGGGAGATCCAAACTGATTTTGTGAAGTTTCTATAAGCTTGCCATCGTTTTATTTTTCATTATTTGTATTGTTTTTTTTCTTTTTTTTCTTTGTATTTTTTCATTTTGAAATTCATGGTTTTTCAAGTTCATGAGCATTTTCCAAATTACTATGTTTATAAAAAATGGATTTTTTTCAAATAAGTGAACATTTTATAAATTCCCCAAATTTTCAAAAATTGCTGAAAATTTTCATTCTTGTATTTGTTTTGCAAATTGGTCAACTTTTTCCAAAACAAACGTAGCCGTGTTTTTCTTGAACAACACAACAGCACCAGAAAAGGAAAAAAAAGGTGAGTAGAAAAAAACCAAGGCATGAGACTGCACCTCTTGGTGGCTCGAGCGAGCTTATTTGGGTCAACACATGGGCGTGAGTGCGTGTGTACTGCAGCAGATAATCCTGGGAGCAACCAATTGGGGTACCACTGGCAAATCCTAAACGGCGCCCTCTGCGCCCGTTACAAGTGTTCGTGCAATCGGGCGCATACCCACCTCTGAGCTAGGCCGGCCCGTTTTAGCTTTTTCTTTCTTCTATAAAAACTGGAATAGCGCACGTGCAGAGACTAGAACCTGGGATCTCATTTTACTCGAGAGAACGCACTAACCACCCGGCCACTACGCGAGTTGTAGTCAGTTCTCCCATTTCTTCTTTTTCTTTTCTCCTTCCTTTTGATTTTTCTATTTTCTTTTTATTCTTTTTAATTTTTTCTTTTTCTTAAATTCGTGAAATTTTTCCAAAATCGATGAACTAATTCAAATCTATGAACATTTTCTTCAAAATTTATAAACTTTTCTCAAAATTGATGAACTTTTTTTAGAATCAATGAACATGATGAATGTTTTTTTAAATTTGATGAACTTTCTTTAAACTGATGTACTTTTTTTAAGTTGCTGAACTTTTCTTCAAGGTTGATGAACTTTTTTCCAAATTTGATGAACTTTTTCCAAAATCAATGACCTTTTTTCAAATTCGATGAAGTTTTTTCAAACTCGATGAAATTTTTTTTAAATTGATGAACGTTTTTCAAATCAATGAACTCCTTTTCAAAGTTGATGAACTCTTTTTCAAAATCGACGAACATTTTTCCAAAATTGATGAACTTTTTCTAAATTGGTGAACTTTTTTTCAATTTTGATTAACTTTTTGTTCAAATTCAATGAACTTTTTCTACATTTGATGAACTTATTTTCGAGTTTGTGAACTTTTTCCGAATTTTCATTACTTTTTTTGAAATTCGTGTAGTTTTCTCAAATTCATGATTTTTTTTATTTGTATGAAAATTTTGAAATTTAGGAACTTTCTTCAAGTTCAGGTTTTACAAATGAGCAAATATTTTTGGATTCGCTACAGTACCACGTGCGATGAAGTAACTGATATCGCTACAGTGCCTCGTTCCCTGGTACTGTACTGTGCAAATGGGCCGACCCAATCCGGGCAGCTCTGTGCGCCAGCAAGAAAACTGGCACAACAGGCGCCGATTAGGAGGACCCGGTACCCCTGGGGGAGACCTCCTGAAAATTTGGAAAAAAAAGAAGCTCATGGGTAGGATCGAACTCCCGAACTCACTGTCGATTCTAGCGAGCCTAGCCAGCCGAGCTAGCCACCTACAGCCATATAAACTCAGCGTCAACCTTAAATTATGAAAGCCAGCGCCAAATCCTTTATTTTTAAATCAATATTTTTATTGATATACATTGAAATTTTTTTATAATACAGTGATCTTTTTCGGTAAACAAACACTGAACAAATTTCAAGTGCACAAATGAATTTTTAGTATACATTGAACAATTTTTCAATATAAGATGAACAATTTTTAAATACACAATGAACATTTCTTAATATACGTTGAACAATTTCATAATATACGATGGACATTTTTGTAATACATGATGAACAGTTTTATAATGCACGGTGAACATTTTCATAATATACGATGAACATTTTCTGAATACAATGAACTTTTTTTAATACATGATGAACTTTTTATATAATACGAAGTAAAGAGAAGAAAAACAGAAACAGAAAATAAAAAGAAAATATAAAAGAAAAAAATGAAAGAAAAAGGAACCAAAATAGAAAGAAAAAAACCTGAGCAAAACAACAGAAAACCGGACAAAATAGTGAAAATACTGGAAGCAAAAACCCATAGAAGAAAAACGAAAAAAAAACCCCGCAAGGAATAGAGAAGGAAGCAGCAGCGAGCGAATCAAACTTCAAACTCAAATCCCATAGGTGGGCCGGCCCAACTGAAGCCCCGCAACGTTCTGACGCTAATGAACGTCAAATAGGGTTTGCCCCCATGGGGGGCACTTTTCGTAAGGCAGGAGTGCCCTAGTGCGCCATGCGGCGCATCCCTGTGCTGCCACGTGTGGCATGCAGGGCGCTCTTCCATTGG
The DNA here is from genome assembly GCF_018294505.1 of Triticum aestivum. Taxonomy (NCBI): domain Eukaryota; kingdom Viridiplantae; phylum Streptophyta; class Magnoliopsida; order Poales; family Poaceae; genus Triticum; species Triticum aestivum. Next base: position 491,336,532 of record NC_057811.1, read on the forward strand.
GACAATTAATTTTCTTTTCTTTTTTCCCTTTTTTTAATTTTCTGTTGGTGTTTTTTTGTTTCTTTGGGTTTTTTCTGCCAAAAACATAGAGCGTAGAGCCGCTTGTGCGTGAAAGCACACTTAATGGACAAATGTGCTTCTCCAAGAAGTGAAGCACGTGTTGGTACAATTTTGAGGCACGGGTTAGTATATAGTTTTGAAGTACGGATCAGTATAATTTTAGAGAACATATTTTGCCAAAAACAAAGTTCATAAAAATCTCACAATATAGGATCTAGTTTTGAAAATCTCGACACGAAAAATGCAACAATGAAAATGATTCGCGATTCAGATACACTGTTCAACAAAAAATGACCCATCTCTCATATGTGTGGGAAGAACTTTCATCAAAACTATGTAAGTGCGACAGGTGGCGCACATACGATGCACCAATGGTTGCCATCAGAGAAGGTGGGAGTGACATTTACAAAGAATATCCTTAAATAAAGATTTTTGCGCTATAAGCGCCGAGAGAAGGCCTCAAGGCGAGACATAGCCACGCCAGGATTAGGATCTCCATTAGTACGGGAGCTCCAATTTGACGCAATTTGCATCAAATAAGATCCTGACGCAGACACAGAGCCGTGCTAGGCTGGCCCATTGGCGGATTTTGTAGCATAGAGAAAATTCTAAAAAAAGGACACACCTCACATATGGAAAAAAAATCCTCACATCTCTCATATGTGTGGGAAGAATTTTCATCAAAATTCTATAATTACGACAAGTGATGCACATGCGGTGCACCGATGATCGCCATCAAAGAAGGTGAGAGTAACCTTTACATGGAACATCCTTAATTATCATTAAAGATTTTGGCGCGATAAGCGCTAAGAGGAGGCCTCAATGCGAGACATAGCCGCACCTGGATAAGGAGGTCCAATAGGAGGGCTGCTCCTATTTGACACATTTTGCGTCAAATAGACTCCTGACGCACACACGGAGACGTGTTGGGCCGGTCCATTGGCGGATGCTGTAGCATACAGAAAATCCTCAAAAAGAAATGCCCCACCCCACCCCACCCATGAGGGATCAAACTCCTGCCCTCCCGCAGATGAACGAAGGGTGCCGACAAGTGGAGCTGATGTGCACTAGTGTCTATATTGCAGCGCAAAACAATACGAACTAAGAGCAGCGCTACATTCACAAACACTTTTTAAAATTTCAAAATGCAGTTTTTTAAACAAGGACTTGTGATTTTTTTAAAGGGAGCATTTACTGAAATTCTGTAAATTTGAAAATGTACTCACTCTATTTATTTTTATATAATTATTTTAAAAATAGGAACAATTTTCATTGAATGTTTGAACATTGTTTTTTCATCTGAACAAATTTGGATGTTTTGGAAAAGTTTGGGTAACAAAGTAAAACCATAAAACCTATAAAAGAAAATAAAATTAAATAAATACAGAAACTTATTGAAATTTTAAAAACAATTTAATAATCAGGAACCTTTTTTTGAGTTTGTGAACAAAAAATTGAATCAGCATCTTTTTGTAAAATTCCTGCACATTTTTGGAAAGTGAGCATTGTTTGAACTTATTATTTCTTTTTTGAAAAAGTGAACTTTTGTAAAAAGTGTCAAGATAATCTTGAAACGACGAACCTTTTCAATCTTTCTTACACAAATTTAGAAATGCGAACACTTTCTGAAATTGTGAACAAAATTTGTAATATAAACAATTGTTGAAATTCTATACAATATTTGAAAATAAAATAAAATTTTAAACGAAAAATTTAAAAAGAAACAAGAAATAATTTCCTGAGAGTCTCGCCTGAAGGATTTCCTGAGAGCCATGGTATTAGTCAGCCCATATTCATGCATTCCTCGCTCGCTCGCCGCTGGTTCACTGTTCCTTGTTGTTTCCTCTGTTTTCTTTTGGTTTTTTGTTTCTTCACCTATCTTTTTCCCAGTTTTTTTTGTTTTTTCTTTGTTTTCACTAGGCATTTCATATCTTTCTTGGTTTCTATTGATTTTTTTCTTTTCTTTCTTTTTTATTTTTCCTTTGTGTTTCTTTCTCCGTTTCCAATGTTTATTTTCATTTGTTTCTTATTTCCTTCAGTTTCCTTTGCTTCTTTCTTGGTTTTCATTTCTTTGTTTCTTTCTCGATTTTCACTTTTTTCATTCTTTTGGAAAAAAAATCTGTTGTCTATTTTCCTTGGGTCCCTCTCTCTCTCTCTCTCTCTCTCTCTATCTCCTTATAGATCATGAGTATATTTTGATACACAATTAATATTTTTTCCAGTTACACAAAAAAAATCTGGATACATCTGAAACAGTTTTTCTGTACACGTTGAACATTTTTAAATAAAATATTAACATATTTTTTCAGACATATATTTTGATGTCAACCTGTTACATACTCATTCAACATTTTACGTATACATCAGGAACATTTTGTATATATATAAGATGTATATTTTCCAAACTGTCATCAACATTTTTGCAAATTTATATTTTTTTGATGTATACCTTTTGCCGTACACATCGTACATTTTTTGTATACACCTTTAACATATTTCAGACACACTATTAATATTTTTTAAACATATATTTTGTATGTCTACTTTATATATACAGATTTAACAATTTTCAAATAAATGATTAACATTTTTGAGAAAATACTTTTTTATGTCTACTTCTTTCCATACGCAGTGTATATTTGTATACATCAAGAACATTTGTTACATTGGAAACATTTTCTAATGCGCGATTAACATTTTTCAACTTTTGTATATAAAGTTATTTTTATAATAAATATATTCAGAATATTTCCAAATACAAGCAAAACTAAAAAATAAAACTAAAAAACTAAATACAATTAAATTTTGTATACAAAAATGTAAAGAAAACGGAATGAAAAAGAAAGTGCTGAAGACGCCTATACGCAGGTATCAAGGGATAAATGTTATTTTCAATTAGGTATGCAATTTACTAGTTAGAATCTTCTTTAGAACGGTTGTGAATTACATCTTATTTTTTCTCTTGTCCCTTTTCGTGCGAGCTGTTTTGACTGATTTTGTATACACTAACATAGGACTGTATAATCATGAGATCAGTGAAAGCGTAATTCATTTTTTTCAAACCTGTTATGCTTACGAATAGAGAGAAATACACAAACTCAAATATTATTCTTATGGAAGTTGCAAAAATATGATGAGATAGTGCTATATTGAGTTACTTAGAAATAGTTATATTTTTGTGTGTTATAATTTTGTGACATTAATTGTCTCCTCCCCACTCCCACCACCCCTGTGTTCAAATCCTGGCTCTTCGCAGCGTCAGCATGTGGTCACTCTTGGATGTGTATGTAAAATTAAATGTCATAAAAGGGCCGACGCCAAACCAAGTTATGAATTTTGGTTCACGTTGGTTCTCAAAGCAAACAAGACACAACAAGTGGGTTTCAATTACCCTGTTCGTCAAGAGTTAGAAACTCTGTGCTAAGTGCTAACCATATGCTCTTAAGATCAGATGAATCTCATCAATCCCAAAAGCGTGCACATAGAGTGAACACACAAGCTTTGTTTGTAGCTGTCTCAAGACAACAACCAATAATAATATCATACACTTGATAACAGAACAACATAGCTCAATCGAAATAAAGAGGCATGATCTCAATAAATAAAAGGAAAGAACGAAATCCATGAGTAATCACCAAAGTACCATCAAGAACTAGGTGATAGCTTTTCTTAATTAGACCAGGGTTTTTGGTTCTCTTGCCTCTCCTCTCTTTGCTCTTTTGTGCGATGCCTCATGCATAACTTGTACTCTTGGCTTTGGCTCCCTGCCATAGTCTTCTGGAATATATAAGTAGAGACAACTCAACCTTTTTTGTTCAAAAAAAAGTTATCACCAAATTGACCAGTCTTCTGCCAGTTTTCACTCCATTCTAGAGGTCTGAATGTAAGCATAGAAATTTTGTCAGTATGTGTCTGCGATGAAAATTAAGTGAAAAAAATTAGAGCACGTGGTACAAGTATACAGGCTACACAACTAATATAATTACTCATCAAGATGGCAAGATATATGCATACCTTGCTAATTGTTGGCCTGTCCCTGCTATGTATTCTGACTTTGAGCAACAACAATTGTTGGCCTATTTTTGTGCTTCTTTGCTTCATCTTCCCAAAATCGCATTGTTTGCGCATCAACTGAAGAGCGAAGAGTCACCTCCTTGAGATGATGGAGAGATTTGATTGCTGACACATCCAGGCCTTGTATATTCTGAGAAAACAGCTGAAGAGACTCAAGAACAGGCATGGCTCCTTCCATGACCTCAATTTTTGGAAGCTTTGGTGTCTCAAAGCACAGCCCCTTAAGGCTTTTGAATCCATCCGACTGGAAGGTAAATGTGCCATTGACAAAGACGAGAGAATCCTCATCTAGCTTCAGATAGAGCAACAGATCCAGCTGTTGCAGGTCTGACAAATCTTCGCAGCTCAAACCAGTTTTTGAAAGTTGCAGCTCTCGAACTAGAAATCCACCTTTGAGAAAGAAGTCCGGCAATCTTGTTAGTTTACCATGCAGTTTGATTGATTCGAGAGCACAAGGACCTTGTAGGGAGTCAAGGAAATCTATGGAGTCATTGCCGAAATCAATTGACAGTGAGTCTAGGGCAGAATCTTCAGTGAAGCGCTTCTGAAGGGAAGGGACTAAGCACTGGACTAATTTATTTCCTTGAGTACTCCGGGACCAGAATTTAACCTTCCTCAGTGTGGTTATGGCAGACATGATGTGTTGAAAGCCATTGCAACCGTCAAGGACAAACCCTGCAAATGTCTTCAGTTTACTCTCTCTTTCTAAAAGTTTCACCAGAGTATGCCCCGTACCAACTTTGCTTAGCTCAGGAGGTAGCTTAAATCGGCCAAACAGGTGGACTAGCTGTCCCAGGATTAGGACTTCCATAGGCAATTCTATGTTTGCACTTGTCTCTCTCATGTCCAGTATCTGCAAGTAATGTAGCTTTGCAGCTTTACTTGGAAGGGTCTTCACATTGGTGCCTCTCAGGTTGAGATAATTGAGGTACAACAACTTGCAAATCTTCTGGAGGTCTGTGTCCTCAACCTTCTTACAGTTTTCTACATCCAAGACTCGTAGCATCTTACACTTTTCAAAATCCACCAGTTCCTCGCCATCATGGTCAGAGATTGTAAGTGACCTGATACTGGACAGACGGTCCTCTTCGACAGCCCTTGCAGTTTTGCCACTCAGGTAGAGTTGACGAACGGCACTGTCTTTCTTCCCACAATAAGGTTGGCGTTGGCCATTTTCTATCAGAGTGATGAAGTTTCTGCAGGCTTGCTTGCAGATCATGAATTCAAGCAGTACAGGACCAATCTGATATGACTTCACCCTAGAGTTTTGCCTAATGTCCCGCCGATGAATGATACATCGGTTGAACAACTCCTCAATTTGGTCGCGAGCGACACTGTTCTCACCTTTTGCCAACAACTCTTCAAATTGGGTGGGAGTGATACTATTACCTTCTGCTGACAATCGCCTGAGTAGGCTTTTCCATTTGGTTCGATCGAACTTCTGGTATATGCTTGCATACAACAAGCAGGTCCTGAGACGCTCATCATCTTTCTTGCTGATGTTGAAACAGAAGCAATCGACAATCACTTGCCTTGTTCTTGCCAAGTCTCTGGTCTGATGACAATCCAGATGAGAACCTAGTTCAGCACAGATATTCCGACAGTCGGCACCAGTCGGTGTTCCATGGGATCTCTTTACTAGATGAGCAATGTCAAGCAAAGCAACTGGCCAACCCTCACATTTCTTCAAGATGCGTTTTAAACCTGTCTCAAAATCAGGTGTACAAGATGTACATGTATCGCCGAAAACTTCCTTGAGAAACAAGGTTTTAGAGTCAGTCATGTCAAGAGCTTGCATTTGATGAACACAGCCTCCATTTGAACTGCACCTTGTAGCCATCGATTGAATACGTGTGGTAACAATAATTCTTCCATCAGCTCCCTCCGTAGGGAAGGCCGATTTTATGGCATCCCATTCGTGTACTTCCGTTGCCAGGTCATCAATTACGACGAAGTACCTGACAACGATACAAAAAAATTAGAAGGGAAAATCAACTCGGCCTTTAGGTGTTGGTGGTCTTGCAAGTTGTAAAGGAGCCCAACATGATTATTGCACTTTCTGAAATTCTTTCAAAATAATATTCGAAACGTGTGTGTTGGGAAAAGAATCACCTTGGTCCATTCTGCAGACATGTGTAGAGTTTTTCTGCCAGTATGTCCTGAGGCTGAATAGAGTTTGGCTTGATTGTTTCTGCCAGATTCAACTGATTAATTATGTCCACGAGAAGATCCCTTGTTTTCTCATGACTCGACGCCACCACCCACGCCCGACGAGGGAACCTCTGGGTGATATCATAACTTTGGAACACGGACTCCACAAGGGTGGTCTTTCCCAGGCCCGCGAACCCAACGACGGACACGACCTTGAGTTTCTGATCATCAGCTTCGCGCTCGACCACCTCCGGTTGGCCCTCGGCCACTTGTACAATCTCGGACTGAACTTGGACCACCTCGACGATCTCGGGTTGGCCCTCAGCGACCGCTTGCAGGTCTAACAGCTCAAGTAGAGCATTCTTAGACCTGCTGATGCCCACGATATTCTTGGGTTTCGTGTAGATGGTCGCTTGGCATGTTGCCAGTGCAGCGTTGACAGCGGCGGTGCTTTGGACATGCGCGTCTCTCTGTAGAACCAATCCGCTGACACGCTCCCTGAATTCGGCGATCTTCTTGGCATATCTAGTGCGGGTGGACAGAGTCATTGCCGGGTGAAGCTTGCGACGATACCACGGTGCATCGCTCTTGCAAGTGACCCTGCCTTCATAGGAAACTATGCAGTCCTCTATTTCGTACTTGAGCTCGCGAATCTTCTGAGCCCATACGTGCCACGCCTCACTGCGGTCATTCTCCTCCTCGCTCAGCCCGTGTCCAGCTCCGACTTGTAACGATAACAATTCCATCTCGGTCCTGATCCACTCCTTGTTTCTCGCCAGTGCCTTCCGGAGGTCCTTACCTTTTTTGAGCTTGGTGTTGAGGTTGCCAAAGATGATTGCGCTGCCGCTCTTCAAAACCTGCATACCTGCGGAGACAGCCGCCGCCTCTGCCATGCCACTCTGTTTCGCCTTTGTATTTGGATCACTCGATGTCGACCCACGCCTTGGCCTTCAAACAAACACCAATTGAAGAGGTGTGGGTATGCATCGAAAGACAAAAGTATTGCGAGATGAGATAAGCATATACATACATTTACTGTCGGCCTGGATGGCAAAAACACAGCGGAATTTCTTGCGCCAGTCCAAAACGCGGAGCCGTGGTTAAGCAGGGGAGCTTCTTCACCGGCGAGCTGGAGAATAGGCCATCGCCAGGACAGCACCTGGCAGGCTGCCAGCTCTAAGGATTCCCCGCCGACAAGGAGGCTGTCGAAGATCGCCACGGATGTGCGCCGTGCTTTGAGCGGCCGGATCCGAGGGCGGTGACAGAGTAGGCGCGCCCAGATCCGTAGGCGGGCCAAGTCGGAGGAGAGCTGCAGCTTTGGGATCTGGAGGCGCTCGCGGCTTCACGCTAGACCGGCACCCCTACTGGGGAGGCGCTCCTCAGGATCTCCCCGGGTGGTGTCGATCTCCAGCGGAGCGGGGAGCTCGTAGCCGCTCCGCTCTCGCTCTCAGGGCAAGCTGTAGCGGAGATTTCTCGCACAGGTGTGAAGAAAGAAGAGAGTCAACGAGATTCTCGATTGTTCCGTTTTGAGGTCCTTCGACCAAATACCCAGGGAACGTGAGATTTTTAGCTCTCGGAGCGAACGTCCTCGTGGCCGTTGGATCATGATCGAATGGATGTTATTTTTTCTGCCAAGCGTGAGAATTTTTCTGCCATTTTTTTAGCTACATGGCAACTTTAGATGGTACTCCCTCCGTCCCATAATGTAAAACATTTTTTGATACCATACTAAAGTCAAAAAACGTCTTACATTATGAGACAGAGGGAGTACTAGATCATGAGTGGCGTGCGTTGCCGCATCCTCTATTTTGGTGATAGAACAATTGAAATTTCTACACAAGGATACAAAAGATAAATATGATAGATATATAAACTATTGAAAAGGATAAAATAGTTCATGTATTAAAAGGAGGCTTTAATATCCCTTAGTTTTCAATAGGACCCGGCTGTCACGGGAGGGTACGACAAAAGATGTTATGCAAGTTCTTTCCATAAACACGTATGACTATTTACGGAATACATGCTTACATTATATTTATGAACGGGAGTTAGGGTCGTATCGCCCTAGGTTATGACTGTTATATGATGAATATCATCCAACAAATCGCCGATAATTAATCTTCATGTGTGGTTGAATTGACAACTCAGCTGCTAATACTTGTAAATATTTTTTGACTTCCCTGTGTGGAATCAATAAATTTGGGTTGAATACTCACTACTAGGGAAAAGCTTATACACAGAAGCTTACCGGTAGCGTGGGTCAAAAATATGCGCTACTGCTATATATAGCAGTAGCGCCGTGCACAACAGCTCACTACTACTATACAATTAGCAGAAGCGCGGCCCAGACAAAAAGCGCTATTACTATAACTGCAACAACGTGGCCGACAGGATAGGTATAGTAGTAGCGCTTGTCTGCAAACCGCGCTACTACTATTCATCGTAGCAGTAGCGCTGTTCATGGACACACGCTAGTACTATGGGTGCCTTATCCCCAATTTTTCCTCTCCTACCCGACCATCGTCTTCCTCTCCTCACTCCCCGCTTCTCACTCTACCTCCTCCGCCGCCGCATTGCCGTCGCCACCGCATTGTGTCCTCCCTCGTCCTTCTCGGTATGCCCTCCTCTCCCTCATCGTCCCACCGCGCCCTCCTCCCTCCTCCTTCGGCCGCCCCTCCTCCCTCCTCCCTCCTCATCCACCCACCGCCGGCCCTCCCCCTCCTGCAACCGCCGCCGGCCCTCCTCCCTCCTCCTCTAATGCAATAGGTAGTGCTACCTCTTGAGCATGCGTTGGTTTTCCCTTGAAGAGGAAAGGGTGATGCAGCAAAGTAGCGTAAGTATTTTCCTCAGTTTTGAGAACCAAAGTATCAATCCAGTAGGAGACAACGCACAAGTCACCTAGTACCTGCACAAACAATCAAGAACCTTGCAACCAACGCGATAAAGGGGTTGTCAATCCCTTCATGGTCACTCGCAAAAGTGAGATCTAATAAAGATAGTAAAGTAAATATTTTTTGGTATTTTTGTTGTATAGATTGAAAAGTAAAGATTGCAAAATAGTAAACGAGATGCGATGTAAACAAAAGAGATGTAGTTTAATAGTAAAGAAAACCCGGGGGCCATAGGTTTCACTAGTGGCTTCTCTCAAGATAGCATGTATTACGGTGGGTGAACAAATTACTGCCGAGCAATTGATAGAAAAGCGCATAGTTATGAAGATATCTAAGGCAATGATCATGAATATAGGCATCATGTCCGTGTCAAGTAGACCGAAATGATTCTGCATCTACTACTATTACTCCACACATCGACCGCTATCCAGCATGCATCTAGAGTATTAAGTTCATAAGAACGGAGTAACGCATTAAGAAAGATGACATGATGTAGAGGGATAAACTCAAGCAATATGGTATAAACCCCATCTTTTTATCCTCGATGGAAACAATACAATAAGTGCCTTGTTGCCCCTACTGTCATTGGGAAAGGACACCGCAAGATTGAACCCAAAGCTAAGCACTTCTCCCATTGCAAGAAAGATCAATCTAGTAGGCCAAACTAAACCGATAATTCGAAGAGACTTGCAAAGATATCAAATCATGCATATAAGAATTCAGAGAAGAACCAAATCATATTCGTAGATAATCAAGTTCATAAACCCACAATTCATCGGATCTCGGCAAACACACCGCAAAAGAATATTACATCAAATAGATCTCCAAGAACATCGAGGAGAACTTTGTATTGAGAATCAAAGAGAGAGAAGAAGCCATCTAGCTAATAACTATGGACCTGAAGGTCTGTGGTAAACTACTCACGCTTCATCGGAGGGGCTATGGTGTTGATGTAGAAGCCCTCCGTGATTGATTCCCCCTCCCGCAGATCGCCGGAAAAGGCCCCAAGATGGGATCTCACGAGTACAGAAGGTTGCGGTGGTGGAAAAGTGGTTTCGTGGCTCTCCCTGATGTTTCTAGGGTATAAGAGTATATATAGGCGAAAGAAGTATGTCGGTGGAGCTACGAGGGGCCCACGAGGGTGGGGGCGCGCCCTCCTGCCTCGTGGCTGCCTCGTGGCTTCGACTCCAAGTCTTCTGGATTGCTTTCGGTCCAAGAAAAATCCTCACAAAGATTTCATTCCGTTTGGACTCCGTTTGATATTCTTTTTCTGTGAAACTCTAAAATAGGCAAAAAAACAGAAACTGGCACTAGGCCTCCGGTTAATAGGTTAGTCCCAAAAATAATATAAAAGAGCATATTAAAGCCCATTAAACATCCAAAACAGATACTATAATAGCATGGAACAATAAAAAATTATAGATACGTTGGAGACGTATCAAGCATCCCCAAGCTTAATTCCTGCTCGTCCTCGAGTAGGTAAATGATAAAAACAGAATTTTTGATGTGGAATGCTACCTAACGTAATTATCAATGTAATTTTCCTTATTGTGGCATGAATGTTCAGATCCGAAAGATTCAAGACAAAAGTTTAATATTGACATAAAAATAATAATACTTCAAGCATACTAACAAAGAAATCATGTCTTCTCAAAATAACATGGCCAAAGCAAGCTATCCCTACAAAATCATATAGTCTGGCTATGCTCTATCTTCATCACACAAAATATTTAAATCATGCACAACCCCGATGACAAGCCAAGCAATTGTTTCATACTTTTGATGTTCTCAAACTTTTTCAATCTTCACGCAATACATGAGCGTGAGCCATGGACATAGCACTATAGGTGGAATAGAATGGTGGTTGTGGAGAAGACAAAAAGGGAGAAGATAGTCTCACATCAACTAGGCGTATCAATGAGCTATGGAGATGCCCATCAATAGATATCAATGTGAGTGAGTAGGGATTGCCATGCAACAGATGCACTAGAGCTATAAGTGTATGAAATCTCAAAAAGAAACTAAGTGGGTGTGCATCCAACTCGCTTGCTCATGAAGACCTAGGGCACTTTGAGGAAGCCCATCATTGGAATATACAAGCCAAGTTCTATAATGAAAAATTCCCACTAGTATATGAAAGTGACAACATAGGAGACTCTCTATCATGAAGATCATGGTGCTACTTTGAAGCACAGGTTTGGTAAAAGGATAGTAGCATTGTCCCTTCTCTCTTTTTCTCTCATTTTTTTATTTGGGCCTTTTCTCTTTTCTTTTTATGGCCTCTTTTTTTTTATTTTTCGTCTGGAGTCTCATCCCGACTTGTGGGGGAATCATAGTCTCCATCATCCTTTCCTCACTGGGACAATGCTCTAATAATGAAGATCATCCCACTTCTATTTACTTACAACTCAAGAATTACAACTCAATACTTAGAACAAAAATATGACTCTATGTGAATGCCTTCGGCGGTGTACCGGGATGTGCAATGATTCAAGAGTGACATGTATGAAAGAATTATGAAAGTTGGCTTTGCCACAAATACGATGTCAACTACATGATCATGCAAAGCAATATGATAATGATGGAGCGTGTCATAATAAACGAAACGGTGGAAAGTTGCATGGCAATATATCTCGAAATGGCTATGAAAGTGCCATAATAGGTAGTTATGGTGGCTATTTTGAGGAAGGTATATGGTGGGTGTATGGTACCGACGAAAGTTGTGCGGTACTAGAGAGGCTAGCAATGGTGGAAGGGTGAGAGTGCGTATAATCCATGGACTCAACATTTAATCATAAAAAACTCATATACTTATTGCAAAAATCTATTAGTTATCGAAACGAAGTATTACGCGCATGCTCCTAGGGGGATAGATTGGTAGGAAAAGACCATCGCTCGTCCCCGACCGCCACTCATAAGGAAGACAATCAATAAATAAATCATGCTCCAACTTCATCACATAACGGTTCACCATACGTGCATGCTACGGGAATCACAAACTTTAACACAAGTATTTCTCAAATTCATAACTAGTCTACTAGCATGACTCTAATATCACCATCTTCATATCTCAAAATAATCATAAAGAATCAAACTTCTCATAGTATTCAATGCACTTTATATGAAAGTTTTTATTATATCCCTCTTGGATGCCCATCATATTAGGACTAAATTCATAACCTAAGCAAATTAACATGCTGTTCTAAAAGACTCTCAGAATAATATAAGTGAAGCATGAGAGATCAATAATTGCTATAAAATAAAACCACCACCGTGCTCTAAAAGATATAAGTGAAGCACTAGAGCAAAATTATCTAGCTCAAAAGATATAAGTGAAGCACATAGAGTATTCTAACAAATTCCGATTCATGCGTGTCTCTCACAAAAGGTGTGTACAGCAAGTATGATTGTGGTAAACTAAAAAGCAAAAAATCAAATCATACAAGACGCTCCAAGCAAAACACATATCATGTGGTGAATAAAAATATAGCCTCAAGTAAAGTTACCGATAGACGAAGACGAAAGAGGGGATGCCTTCCGGGGCATCCCCAAGCTTAGGCTTTTGGTTGTCATTGAATTTTACTTTGGGGTGCCTTGGGCATCCCCAAGCTTAGGCTCTTGCCACTCCTTATTCTATAATCCATCAAATCTTTACCCAAAAACTTGAAAACTTCACAACACAAAACTTCAACAGAAAATCTCATGAGCTCCGTTAGTATAAGAAAATAAACCACCACTTTAAGGTACTGTAATGAACTCATTATTTATTTATATTGGTGTTAAACCTACTGTATTCCAACTTCTCTATGGTTCATACCCCCCGATACTACTCATAGATTCATCAAAATAAGCAAACAACACACGAAAAACAGAATCTTTCAAAAACAGAACAGTCTGTAGCAATCTGTAACTTTCGAATACTTCTGGAACTCTAAACATTTTCAAAAATTAGGACATCCTAGGAAATTTGTATACCAATCTACTGTAGAAAATTCAGATCAAAATCACGTTTCTGTGATTTATTAAAATTATTTTCGTGAGCGCATACGTTTCTGTTTTCTCAGCAAGATCAAACAATTTCACCGTAAGCCATCCTAAAGGTCTTACTTGGCACAAACACTAATTAAAACACAAAAAACACAATTATAACAGTATCATAATTGTGTAAACACACAAGAACAGAAAGCAAAAAGCAAAAATAAATTTTATTCGTTGGGTTGCCTCCCAACAAGCGCTATTGTTTCACGCCCTTAGCTAGGCATAATTTTATTGATGCTCACATGAAATATAATGATTGAAACATAAAGAGAGCATCACAAATCATGTGAAAAACACATTTAAGTCTAACATACTTCCTATTCATAGGAATTTTTTATGAAAACGAATTAGCAAGACAAGCAAGATCTAGCATATGCAAGGAAGAAGGAAGAAACAATAGCAATCTCAACATAACGAGAGGTAATTTATTATCATGAAAATTTCTACAACCATATTTTCCTCTCTCATAATAATTACATGTGGGATCATAAGCAAATTCAACAAAATAGCTATCACATAAAATATTTTCAACACGATCCACATGCATGCAAAGTTGACACTCTTCCAAAATAGTGGGATTAGCATTAACTAAAGTCATGACCTCTCCAAACCCACTTTTATCAAAAATTTCATAAGATTGAAATTTCTCTGAATATGTGGGATCTAAAGTTGAAACTCTTCCAAACCCACTTTCAATATTATTGCAAACACTATTATCAATCTCATATTCATCATGGGGCTTAAATAAATTTTCAAGATCATAAAAAGATTCACCCCAATCATGATCATTGCAACAAATAGTAGACATAGAAAAACTAGCATCCCCAAGCTTAGGGTTTTGCATATTATTAACACAATTGGCATTAAGAGAATTTATAATAACATCATTGCAATCATGCTTTTCATCGAAGGAACTACCAAGTATGGGTGCAATAACAACGATCTCATGTTTAACATAAGGAACTATAGCAAATTCATCTTCATAAATATTGGCATCATGGCCACAGGAATAGAAAGCATCATGTTCATCAAGGGATATTTCAATCAAATCATCGGAATCATCATTATCTATAGATTCATGCATACCATTAATTTCTTCCAAAGCAACGGTCATTCTCTCAATAAATTCTTTGACATAGACATTATGAGCATAGTTTTCATAGCGATATTTAAGTATGTCAAAAAATTTAGATTCGTAGAGAGTAATATCATACTTTTCAATCAAAGAAGCAACTTCATAAGCAACCTTAAAAGCAACAAATTCTTCAATTTGTTCGATATCATAGTAACTATAAACACCCTTTGCATAAGAAGATAAGATTTCGTTTTCATTAAACTCACATAGGTAGGGAAGGTGTTTTTTAGGGTTCTTAGAGCAACAAGTAAAATCATAAATTTCACAAAGATTCCAAGCATAACACAACAATCTGTTTATTTGATCCCATAAGAGTCTCCCTTTTTCAGACAAACGGTGACGCACAAAATGAGCATGCTCATCTAAAGATTTCCCATCAACTAGGCTAGTTGGGGTTTCAGCACGAGCGCATAAGGATCGAAGATGATCCAAGTAGAACACTTTAAGTGGATCCATATCAATAGATTTTTAGCAAGCAAAGATGCAAGCAAATAGAAGGCACATGGTAACACAAGCAAACAAGAGATCAGACACGAAAAAGGCGAACGAAAAAGATGACGAATAAAAAGGCAAATTTTTGTGAAGTGGGGGAGAGGAAAACGAGAGGCGAATGGCAAATAATGTAATGCGAGGGAGAAGAGTTTATGATGGGTACTTGGTATGTCTTGACTTGGCGCAGATCTCCCCGGCAACAGCGCCAGAAATCCTTCTTGCTACCTCTTGAGCATGCGTTGGTTTTCCCTTGAAGAGGAAAGGGTGATGCAGCAAAGTAGCGTAAGTATTTCCCTCAGTTTTGAGAACCAAGGTATCAATCCAGTAGGAGACAACGCACAAGTCACCTAGTACCTGCACAAACAATCAAGAACCTTGCAACCAACGCGATAAAGGGGTTGTCAATCCCTTCACGGTCACTCGCAAAAGTGAGATCTAATAAAGATAGTAAAGTAAATATTTCTGGTATTTTTGTTGTATAGATTGAAAAGTAAAGATTGCAAAATAGTAAACGAGATGCGATGTAAATAAAAGAGATGTAGTTTAATAGTAAAGAAGACCCGGGGGCCATAGGTTTCACTAGTGGCTTCTCTCAAGATAGCATGTATTACGGTGGGTGAACAAATTACTGCCGAGCAATTGATAGAAAAGCGCATAGTTATGAAGATATCTAAGGCAATGATCATGAATATAGGCATCATGTCCGTGTCAAGTAGACCGAAACGATTCTGCATCTACTACTATTACTCCACACATCGACCGCTATCCAGCATGCATCTAGAGTATTAAGTTCATAAGAACGGAGTAACGCATTAAGAAAGATGACATGATGTAGAGGGATAAACTCAAGCAATATGGTATAAACCCCATCTTTTTATCCTCGATGGAAACAATACAATAAGTGCCTTGTTGCCCCTACTGTCACTGGGAAAGGACACCGCAAGATTGAACCCAAAGCTAAGCACTTCTCCCATTGCAAGAAAGATCAATCTAGTAGGCCAAACTAAACCGATAATTCGAAGAGACTTGCAAAGATATCAAATCATGCATATAAGAATTCAGAGAAGAACCAAATCATATTCGTAGATAATCAAGTTCATAAACCCACAATTCATCGGATCTCGGCAAACACACCGCAAAAGAATATTACATCAAATAGATCTCCAAGAACATCGAGGAGAACTTTGTATTGAGAATCAAAGAGAGAGAAGAAGCCATCTAGCTAATAACTATGGACCTGAAGGTCTGTGGTAAACTACTCACGCTTCATCGGAGGGGCTATGGTGTTGATGTAGAAGCCCTCCGTGATTGATTGCCCCTTCGGCAGATCGCCGGAAAAGGCCCCAAGATGGGATCTCACGGGCACAGAAGGTTGCGGCGGTGGAAAAGTGGTACCGTGCCTCTCCCTGATGTTTCTAGGGTATAAGAGTATATATAGGCGAAAGAAGTACGTCGGTGGAGCTACGAGGGGCCCACGAGGGTGGGGGGCGCGCCCTCCTGCCTCGTGGCCGCCTCGTGGAGTTCCAGACTTCGACTCCAAGTCTTCTGGATTGCTTTCGGTCCAAGAAAAATCCTTGCGAAGGTTTCATTCCGTTTGGACTCCGTTTGATATTCTTTTTGTACAAAACTCTAAAATAGGCAAAAAACAGAAACTGGCACTGGGCCTCCGGTTAATAGGTTAGTCCCAAAAATAATATAAAAGAGCATATTAAAGCCCATGAAACATCCAAAACAGATAATATAATAGCATGGAACAATCAATAATTATAGATACGTTGGAGACGTATCAGGCAGCGGCTTAGTGAGGTGTAGTTCGTTATTTTTTCTGGTAGATATTGGTTTTGATACAAGTATTTGGTTTTCAAGTGCTAAGTTACTGGAGTCGATGTGTTGTGTATCTTTATGCTCACAATAGTTATTTACGTAGGACTTATCAAATTTTCTTATGAGGGCTGGGGGTGTGCTTTTGCTGGTGTGTAAATTAGATATATATTTTCTTGTGAGGGTTGGGGGTGTTTTTGCTGGTGTGCAAATTAGATAGATATTTTCTTGCTACAAGCATCACCCAGGTTCAGACACAAACTTCAAGGGTCTCTCTCATAATTCAGAGACACCTTTAATTTGTATCTTACTATACTTACTCACTCACTAGCTAGCTAGCTTTATGTTATTGTTTTTCTTTCCTGTGAAGTGGATCGTTCATCTTTGCTCATATTGCTTTAGGAAAATGGCGACCACCACCACCATGTCGAATGTGGAAGTCAAGGTGCGCCATCAGCCTTGCAACTGGCAAGTTGTTCGGCATCTACTTCCAGCCGAGTTTTCGTCATGCGGCGGTAAGAAATTATATGAAAATTATAACAACTATTTTGTTTTTAGTGTTGGCATTAATGCATTGTGTCATTTTGCTTTTTTTACACAGATCGTCCCATGCAATGTGAGGTCGAATTTCAACAAGCTGACAGGAGACACTGTTACCTTTGAGGCTCCTAGGGGCCCCTGCACTATGGAGGTCGAGAAAGTACGCAATATGTCGCAGATTGGAGGAGATGGATGGGCCCGTTTCCTCGCCCGCATGCGTGTTACTGGTGGTGAGTTGATCAGCTTCTCCTTCAGAGCAGAAAGACCCAAGCTGGCTGTCATTTATATCAACAAGGATGAAGATGATGAGGACCCACTCGATGAAGATGATGAGGACCCACTTCATGAAGCCATCGTAGCTCAAAGAATGAGGCTGAGCGAGGAGGAGGTGTGCAATCTATGAGACATAATACCGCCACGTGATGACTTTGTCGGGGTGCCATTCGTGACCCGCCTGACAAGTACCATGGTCGATCGGCATGATATGGTATGTTATACTAACTGTAGTAATTTGATGATATATATACATGCTTTATTGTTATACTTACAAATGCAAATCTATACTTAGTAGAAATATATGCTTAGTGTAGAGTCCAATGATATGCTGTGCGGAATCTAGTTGATGATATGCTTAGTGTAGAGTCCAATGATATGCTATGTGGAATCTAGTCGATGATATGCTTAGTGTAGAGTCCAATGATATGCTGTGTGGAATCTAGTCGATGATATGCTTTAGTGTAGAGTCCGATCACATGCTTATTAGTGTAGAATCCAAGGAACTATTAATAGTTTAGATAATCCATATATACTTATTACTAAAATTTATGCTTAGTTCAAATGTGTAGTACTGTGTCTTTTGATAGTGTAGAAATCTATACTTAGTAGAAATATATTTGAAAGAGTATGTACGAGGCTACTTATTAATTGATATGTTTTTCTGTTTCAGAAATTGCCAAAGAGCCTATCTGTGAGTTGTGGTATCGAGCCTGATGAAGAAGGCTCAGCTGGAATACGCCTTACCGCAAGGGGCTCCGTCACCACCTGTACTTACGGCGTGGACACGGACGGTCGCACACACTTAAGCTCGGTTGGGTGGAAGAGCTTCCTCGTTGGCAAGAATCTTCGTGTTGGATAGGCCATCCTAATTACTATCAGGAACACCCACCGCCCAGGCTTGAGGATGATGATCGTCGTCGATATCATCTAGAACTACATATGTGTGTGTGGCTGTATGACTATATATACCTAGTAGAAATGCTATATATGTGTGGCTGTACGATTACCTAATACTGCTTATCATATATGCTATATTCATGTGAGGATGCATGTTGACTATATATGAGTACCTATAATGCTTTATAATATTGTATGACTACTGTATGACTATATGGTATTGTGGTTAATGATATTGTTATCTGGTATATGTGAAATTGCAGTTTATTGAAACGGGTAGGAAACAGAAAAAAATGATGAAAGATACAGCAGCAGCGCGGGGAAAAAAAAGCGCTACAGCTACTTAATAGTAGCGCGTTCCAGAAAAGCGCTACTGATATGGTCAATAGTAGTAGCGCTGGTCTAGACCGCGCTACTACTAACTATTAGTTGTAGCGCCGTAGTAGTAGCGCGGCTACCCGCGTTGCTGGTAGCATCAAAACCCGCGCTACTACTAGGGTTTTCCCTAGTAGTGACTCTACCCTCAAAAACTGTTGTGATCCCCTATACTTGTGGGTTATCAAGACCTTTTTCTGGCGCCGTTGCCGGGGAGCACAGCTATATTTGTGGAGTCACTTGGGATTATTATCAAACTATCACTATGAAGAATCTGAAGGATGCTAAGACTAATATTTTTCCCTCTAAGACGAGGGGAGGTAAGGAACTGCCATCCAGCTTCGCTTTAGATTCACCTTATGTTATAAGTAAACTTGCAACACCACCACATACTATCAATTCTGATATGTCGCAAGTTATTGATGATGCCACTTCTGCTATGAATGCTACTCTTGATGATGCTAGTACCTTGCTTGATGATACTGTGCCACTAGGTGAATTTCTTGATGAACAAATTGCTAGAGTAAGACAGCATGATATTGTTGAAACTGATTAAGAGCTTGAAACTAAGAATCTTGAAACACCTATTAGAACTAGCCCTCCTAGATATGAATTGGCAGAGGTACCAGAAGGTTATGTTGTGGATGAGGAGACAACTAGAGATATTCTTGAAGGAAATATGCCCTAGAGGCAATAATAAAGTTGTTATTTATATTTCCTTATATCATGATAAATGTTTATTATTCATGCTATAATTTTATTAAATGGAAACTTGATACATGTGTGGATACATAGACAAAACACTATTAGAACTAGCCCTCCTAGATATGAATTGCCAAAGGTACCGGAAGGTTATGTTATGGATGAGGAGACAACTAGAGATATTCTTGAAGGAAATATGCCCTAGAGGCAATAATAAAGTTGTTATTTATATTTCCTTATATCATGATAAATGTTCATTATTCATGCTAGAATTGTATTAAACGGAAACTTGATACATGTGTGGATACATAGACAAAACACTGTGTCCCTAGTAAGCCTCTACTAGACTAGCTCGTTAATCAAAGATGGTTAAGTTTCCTAACCATAGACATGTGTTGTCATTTGATGAACGGGATCACATCATTAGGAGAATGATGTGATGGACATGACCCATCTGTTAGCTTAGCATAACGATCATTTCAGTTTTATTTCTACTGCTTTCTTCATGACAAAATACATGTTCCTTCGACTATGAGATTATGCAACTCCCGGACGCCGGAGGAATACCTTGTGTGCTATCAAACGTCACAACGTAACTGGGTGTTTATAAAGATGCTCTACAGGTATCTCCGAAAGTGTCTGTTGGGTTGGCATAGATCGAGATTAGGATTTGTCACTACGAATGTCGCAGAGGTATCTCTGGGCCCTCTCGGTAATACACATCATATGAAGCCTTGCAAGCAAAGTGACTAATGAGTTAGTTGCGGGATGTTGTATTATGAAACGAGTAAAGAGACTTGCTGGTAACGAGATTGAACTAGGTATGATGATACCGACGATCGAATCTCGGGCAAGTAACATACTGATGACAAAGGGAACAACGTATGTTGTTGTGCGGTTTGACCGATAAAGATCTTCGTAGAATATGTAGGATCCAATATGAGAATCCAGGTTCCGCTATTGGTTATTGACCGGAGAGGTGTCTCGGTCATGTCTACATAGTTCTCGAACCCGTAGGGTCCGAACGCTTAAGGTTCGATGACGATTTTGTATTATATGAGTTATGTATTTTGATGACTGAATGTTGTTCGAAGTCCCGAATGAGATCACGGACATGACAAGGAGTCTTGAAATGGTAGAGACATAAAGAATGATATATTGGACGATGTTATTCAGACACCGGAAGAGTTCCGAGAGGTACCAGGTAAAAACGGAGTGCCGGAGGGGTTACCGGAACCCCCCGGGGAAGTAATGGGCCAACATGGGCCTTAGGGGAGAGAGAGGGCAGGCCACGAGGAGGTGGCGCCCCCCCATGAGGAGTCCAAATAGGACTAGGGGAGGGGGCGCGGCCCCCTCTCCCTCTCCCTTCCTTCTCCCCCCTTCCACCAAGTGGAATCCTACT
The DNA here is from genome assembly GCF_018294505.1 of Triticum aestivum. NCBI lineage: Eukaryota > Viridiplantae > Streptophyta > Magnoliopsida > Poales > Poaceae > Triticum > Triticum aestivum. Next base: position 491,357,386 of record NC_057811.1, read on the forward strand.
AGTACTTGGAGTCCTAGTAGGACTCCTCTCTCTTGGCGCGCCCTACAGTGGCCGGCCGGCCTCCCCCTCTCCTCCTTTATATACGGAGGCAAGGGGCACCCTAGAACACACAAGATCAATTGTCTTAGCCGTGTGCGGTGCCCCCTCCACAGTTTACCACCTCGGTCATATCGCCGTAGTGCTTAGGCGAAGCCCTGCACCGGTAACTTCATCATCACCGTCACCACGCCGTCGTGCTGATGAAACTCTCCCTCGTCCTCAACTGGATCAAGAGCTCGAGGGACATCATTGTGCTGAACGTGTGCTGAACACGGAGGTGCCGTACGTTCGGTACTTGGATCGTGAAGACGTTCAACTACATCAACCGCGTTACTAAACGCTTCCGCTTTGGTCTACGAGGGTATGTGGACACACTCTCCCCGCTCATTGCTATACTTCTCCTAGATATGTCTTGCGTGATCGTAGGTAATTTTTTTGAAATACTACGTTCCCCAAGAGTGGTAACAGAGCCAGGTCTATGCATAGATGATATGCATGAGTAGAACACAAAGAGTTGTGGGCGATACTAGTCATACTGCTTACCAGCAACGTCTTACTTTGATTCGGCGGTATTGTTGGATGAAGCGGCCCGGACCGACATTACATGACCGCGTTCATGAGACGGGTTCTATCGACATGCTTTGCACATAGGTGGCTGGCGGGTGTCTATTTCTCCAACTTTAGTTGAATCAAGTTTGACTACGCTCGGTCCTTGTTGAAGGTTAAAACAACAAACTTGACAAAAAATCGTTGTGGTTTTGATGTATAGGTAAGAATGGTTCTTGCTAGAAGCTTGTAGCAGCCATGTAAAACTTGCAACAAAAAAGTAGAGGACGTCTAACTTGTTTTTGCAGGGTATTCTTGTAACGCCTCGAATCTGATGCGCCAGGTGTCTTCCAGTTTTTCGTCGTCGTTGCCATGTCATTTGCTTGCGTGTTGCTTTTTGCCATGTCATCATCTGCATTTCATCTGCATGTTTTTCAAAACTTGCATCCGTCTGGGTCTCCCAATTCTCTCCGTTGTCCGTTTCGAGCACACACACACACTCGCACGCACCCACCGCACCTCCCAGACCTTGTTTCGTGAGCGGGATAAAAACGTTCTCGGAGGTCGTTTGATGCCACAACGATTAACCGCGTAGCCCGCCGGACCCCTTACTCTTGCAGCCCAACACCCCTCCACAACATCCCACTAGCCCATCTAAACCCCCTCCATGCTCTACATCGTTGGATTACGATCGTGTGGCCGAAAACCGCTCCTCAATAGCCCTCTCCTAGCTCCCAGAATCTATAAATAGGCCCTCCCCCTCCATTTTAGAGGATGAAACCCTAGCCCCCTCCTCCTCGCGCCGCCGGACATGTCCGCCCATGCCGGACACGTCCAGCGCCGCCACCCGCAGCCAATCCGCAGCCGACACGTCGCCCCCGCGCCCCTCTCAGCTTCCCCGCACCGCCGACTGATACCACCATTTTGCATCATGCTTTTATACCGATATTTATTGCATTATGGGCTTTTACTACACATTATGTCACAATACTTATGCATTTTCTCTCTTATTTTACAAGGTTTACATGAAGAGGGAGAATGCCAACAGTTGGAATTCTGGGCTGAAAAAGGAGTAAATATTAGAGACCTATTCTGCACAGCTCCAAAAGTCCTGAAACTTCAAGGAGGCACGTTTTGGAATTAATAAAAACTACTGGTGAAAGAATCAACCGAAGGGGCCCACACCCTGGCCACGAGGGTGGGGGGCGCGCCTCCTGCCTCGTGGGCCACCTGGAAGCCCCCCGATGCCCATCTTCTGATATAAGGTGTCTTTTGCACTGAAAAAAAATAAGAAGGAAGCTTTCGGGACGAAGCGCCGCCGTCTCGAGGCGGAACCTTGGCCGAACCAATCTAGGGCTCCGGCGGAGCTGTTCTGCCGGGGAAACATCCCTTCGGGAGGGGGAAATCGTCATCACCATCGATCCTCTCATCGGGAGGGGGTCAATCTCCATCAACATCTTCACCAGCACCATCTCATCTCAAACCCTAGTTCATCTCTTGTATCCAATCTTTGTCTCAAAACCTCAGATTGGTACCTGTGGGTTGCTAGTAGTGTTGATTACTCCTTGTAGTTGATGCTAGTTGGTTTATTTGGTGGAAGATCATATGTTCAGATCCTTTATGCATATTAATACCCCTCTGATTATGAACATGAATATGATTTGTGAGTAGTTACATTTGTTCCTGAGGACATGGGAGAAGTCTTGTTATAAGTAGTCATGTGAATTTTGTATTCGTTCAATATTTTGATGAGATGTATGTTGTCTTTCCTCTAGTGGTGTTATGTGAACGTCGACTACATGACACTTCACCATTATTTGGGCCTAGGGAAAGGCATTGGGAAGTAATAAGTAGATGATGGGTTGCTAGAGTGACAGAAGCTTAAACCCTAGTTTATGTGTTGCTTCGTAGGGGGCTGATTTGGATCCATATGTTTCATGCTATGGTTAGGTTTACCTTAATACTTCTTTTGTAGTTGTAGATGCTTGCGAGAGGGGTTAATCATAAGTGGGATGCTTGTCCAAGGAAGGGCAGTAACCAAGCACCGGTCCACCCACATATAATATTATCAAAGTAACGAACGCGAATCATATGAGCATGATGAAAACTAGCTTGACGATAATTCCCATGTGTCCTCGGGGGCGTTTTCCTTTATATAAGAGTTTGTCCAGGCTTGTCCTTTGCTACAAAAAGGATTGGGCCACCTTGCTGCACCTTGGTTACTTTTGTTACTTGTTACCCGTTATAAATTACCTTATCACAAAACTATCTGTTACCGATAATTTCAGTGCTTGCAGAGAATACCTTACTGAAAACCGCTTGTCATTTCCTTCTCCTCCTCGTTGGGTTTGACACTCTTACTTATCGAAAGGACTACGATAGATCCCCTATACTTGTGGGTCTTCAAGACTCTTTTCTGGCGCCGTTGCCGGGGAGTGAAGCGCCTTTGGTAAGGAAAAATTTATATAGTGTACTGAAATTTACTGTCACTTGTTATTATGGAAAGTAATCCTTTGAGGGGCTTGTTCGGGGTATCTTCACCCTGACCAGTAGAGAAAAGAGTTGCTCCTCAACCTACTGAACCTACTGAAAATGTTTACTTTGAAATTCCTTCGGGTATGATAGAGAAACTGCTAGCTAATCCTTTTACAGGAGATGGAACATTACATCCCGATTTGCACCTAATCTATGTGGATGAAGTTTGTGGATTATTTAAGCTTGCAGGTATGCCCGAGGATGTTATCAAGAAGAAGGTCTTCCCTTTATCTTTGAAGGGAAAGGCATTGACATGGTTTAGGATATGTGATGATATTGGGTCATGGAACTACAACCGATTGAAATTGGAATTTCATCAAAAGTTTTATCCTATGCATCTGGTTCATCGTGATCGTAATTATATATATAATTTCTGGCCTCGCGAAGGAGAAAGTATCGCTCAAGCTTGGGGGAGGCTTAAGTCAATGTTATATTCATGCCCCAATCACGAGCTCTCAAGAGAAATTATTATTCAAAAATTTTATGCTCGGCTTTCTCTCAATAATCGCTCCATGCTTGATACTTCTTGTACTGGTTCTTTTATGATGAAGACTATTGAATTCAGATGGGATTTATTGGAAAGAATTAAATGCAACTCTGAAGATTGGGAACTCGGCAAAGGTAAGGAGTCAGGTATAACACCTAAGTTTGATTGTGTTAAATCTTTTATGGATACTGATGCTTTTCGTGAATTTAGCACTAAATATGGACTTGACTCTGAGATAGTAGCTTCTTTCTGTGAATCATTTGCTACTCATGTTGATCTCCCTAAGGAGAAGTGGTTTAAATATCATCCTCCCATTGAAGTAAAAGTAGTTGAACCTATTAAAGTTGAAGAAAAGACTATCACTTATAATGTTGATCCTATTGTTCCTACCACTTATATTGAGAAACCACCTTTCCCTGCTAGAATTAAGGATCATGCTAAAGCTTCAACTGTGGTTCGCAAAAGTAATATTAGAACACCCAAACCCCCTGAGAAAATTAAAGTTGAACCTAGTATTGCTATGGTTAAAGATCTCTTGGTTGATGATATTGATGGGCATGTTATTTACTTCTGTGATGAAGCTGCTAGAATTGCTAAAACTGATACTAAAGATAAACATATACCTGTTGTTGGCATGCCTGTTGTTTCTGTTAAAATAGGAGATCACTGTTATCATGGCTTATGTGATATGGGTGCTAGTGCAAGTGCAATACCTCATTCCTTATACAAAGAAATTATGCATGATATTGCACCTGCTGAGATAGAGGATATTGATGTTACAATTAAGCTTGCCAATAGAGATACTATTTCACCTGTCGGGATTGTTAGAGATGTTGAAGTCTTGTGTGGGAAAGTTAAATATCCTACTGATTTTCTTGTTCTTGGTTCCCCACAAGATGAATTTTGTCCCATTATATCTGGTAGACCCTTTTTGAATACTGTTAATGCCACAATAGACTGCAAAAAGGATATTGTTACTGTTGGTTTAGGGGATATGTCTCATGAGTTTAATTTTGCTAAATTTCGTAGACAACCCCGTGATAAGGAATTGCCTAGTAAAGATGAAATTATTTGTCTTGCTTCTATCGTTGTGCCTCCTAATGATCCTTTAGAGCAATATTTGCTAGATCATGAAAATGATATGTTTATGAATGAAAGAAGGGAAATATATGAAGTGTTCTTTAAACATGGACCTATTTTGAAACATAACTTGCCTGTTGAAATCTTAGGGGATCCTCCTCCACCCAAGGGTGATCTCGTGTTTGAGCTTAAACCATTACCTGATACTCTTAAATATGCTTATCTTGATGAAAAGAAGATATATCCTGTTATTATTAGTGCTAACCTTTCAGAGCAGGAAGAAGAGAAATTATTGAAAACTCTGAAGAAGTACCGTGCTGCTATTGGATATACTCTTGATGATCTTAAGGGCATTAGTCCCACTCTATGCCAGCACAAAATAAAATTGGAGAAAGACGCTAAACCGGTTGTTGACCACCAATGACGGTTAAATCCTAAGATGAAAGAAGTGGTAAGAAATGAAATACTAAAGCTTCTGGAGGCAGGTATAATTTATCCTGTTGCTGATAGTCAGTGGGTAAGTCATGTCCATTGTGTCCCTAAGAAGGGAGGTATTACTATTGTTCCTAATGATAAAGATGAATTGATCCCACAAAGAATTGTTACAGGTTATAGAATAGTAATTGACTTCCGCAAATTAAATAAAGCTACAAAAAAGGATCATTACCCTTTACCTTTTATTGATCAAATGCTAGAAAGATTATCCAAACATACACATTTCTGCTTTCTAGATGGTTATTCCGGTTTCTCTCAAATACCTGTGTCAAAAGAGGATCAAGAAAAGACCACTTTCACTTGCCCTTTCGGTACCTTTGCTTATAGACATATGCCTTTTGGTTTATGTAATGCACCTGCTACCTTTCAAAGATGTATGATGGCTATATTCTCTGACTTTTGTGAAAAGATTGTTGAGGTTTTCATGGATGATTTCTCCATGTACGGAACTTCTTTTGATGATTGCTTAAGCAACCTTGAGCGAGTTTTGCAGAGATGTGAAGAAACTAATCTTGTCTTGAATTGGGAGAAGTGCCACTTTATGGTTAATGAAGGTATTGTCTTAGGGCACAAAAATATGAAGTTGATAAAGCTAAAGTTGATGCTATTGAAAAGATGTCGTGTCCTAAGGACATTAAAGGTATAACAAGTTTCCTTGGTCATGCCGGTTTTTATAGGAGGTTCATTAAAGACTTCTCAAAAATTTCTGGGCCTCTGACTAATCTCTTACAAAAATATGTTCCTTTTGTCTTTGATGATGATTGTGTAGAAGCATTTGAAATATTTAAGAAAGCCTTGATTTCTGCACCTATTGTTCAGCCACCTGATTGGAATCTGCCCTTTGAAATTATGTGTGATCCTAGTGATTATGTTGTAGGTGCTGTTCTAGGACAAAGAGTTGATAAGAAATTAAATGTTATCCAATATGCTAGTAAAACTCTAGACAGTGCCCAGGGAAACTATGCTACTACTGAAAAAGAATTTTTAGCAGTTATATTTGCTTGTGATAAGTTCAGACCTTACATTGTTGATTCTAAAGTAACTGTTCACACCGATCATGCTGCTATTAAATATCTTATGGAAAAGAAAGATGCTAAACCTAGACTTATTAGATGGGTTCTCCTACTACAAGAATTTGATTTGCATATTATAGATAGAAAGGGAGCTGAGAACCCCGTTGCAGACAACTTATCTAGATTAGAGAATGTTCTTGATGACCCACTACCTATTGATGATAGCTTTCCTGATGAACAATTAGCTGCCATAAATGCTTCTCGTACTGCTCCATGGTATGCTGATTATGCTAATTACATTTTTGCTAAATTTATACCACCTAGTTTCACATATCAGCAAAAGAAAAAGTTTTTCTATGATTTAAGACATTACTTCTGGGATGACCCACACCTACATAAAGAAGGAGTAGATGGTGTTATTAGACGTTGTGTACCTGAGCATGAACAGGAACAGATCCTACGCAAGTGTCACTCCGAGGCTTATGGAGGACACCACGCTGGAGATAGAACTGCACATAAGGTATTGCAATCCGGTTTTTATTGGCCTAATCTCTTCAAAGATGCCCGTAAGTTTGTTTTGTCATGTGATGAGTGTCAAAGAATTGGTAATATTAGTAGACGTCAAGAAATGCCTATGAATTATTCACTTGTTATTGAACCTTTTGATGTTTGGGGCTTCGATTATATGGGACCGTTTCCTTCCTCTAATGGGTATACACATATTTTAGTTGCTGTTGATTATGTTAATAAGTGGGTAGAAGCTATTCCAACTAGTAGTGCTGGTCATAACACTTCTATTAAGATGCTTAAAGAAGTTATTTTTCCGAGGCTTGGAGTCCCTAGATACTTAATGACTGATGGTGGTTCACATTTTATTCATGGTGCCTTTCGTAAAATGCTTGCTAAGTATGATGTTAATCATAGAATTGCATCTCCATACCACCCACAGTCTAGTGGTCAAGTAGAACCGAGCAATATGGAGATTAAATTAATTTTGCAAAAGAATGTTAATAGATCTAGAAAGAATTGGTCCAAGAAACTTGATGATGCATTATGGGCCTATAGAACTGCATATAAAAATCCTATGGGTATGTCTCCATATAACATGGTTTATGTAAAAGCATGTCACTTACCTCTCGAACTAGAACATAAGGCATATTGGGCCATTAAAGAGCTCAATTATGATTTCAAACTTGCCGGTGAGAAGATACTATTTGACATTAGCTCACTTGATGAGTGGAGAACCCAAGCTTATGAGAATGCCAAACTATTTAAAGAAAAAGTTAAAAGATGGTATGACAAAAGGATACAAAAGCGTGAGTTTAATGTAGGTAATTACGTTTTGTTATAAAACTCTTGTTTAAGATTTTTTGCAGGAAAACTCCTCACTAAATGGGAAGGTCCTTACGTTATCGAGGAGGTCTATCGTTCCGGTGCCATAAAAATCAACAACTTCGAAGGCACAAATCCGAAGGTGGTGAACGGTCAAAGAATCAAACATTATATCTCAGGTAATCCCATAAATATTGAAACTAATTTTATTGAAACCGTAACCCCGGAGGAGTACATAAGGGACACTTTCAAGAACGTTTCAGACTCTGAAAGGGAATAGGTATGTGGTACGGTAAGTAAACCGACTCCAAAACAGTTCTAATAGCAATTTTTCTCCGTTTTGGAATATTTAAGAAAATAGGAAAATAAGAATAGGTATGTGGAAGGACACGAGGCGTCTACGAGGGTGGAGGGCGCGCCCCTGCCTCGCGGGCACTTCGTGTGCTCTCCGGACTCCGTTTTCTTGCATGATACTTCTTTTGGTCAGTAAAAATTCACTATATAATCTCTCGAAGGTTTTGACCACCGTACCATGACACAATCCTCTGTTTTTGTTTCGAGCTGTTTCTGCAGCAGATTTGGAGCAAGATATCTTCTCAAGAGTCAGTCGGAGAGAGCCGGGTATCTCACCCGACACCGTGGTCAAAAGCAAATAGCGATGCCGATCACTTTGGGCCATCAACCGAGGAAGAGATGGATGCCGACTTGAAAAGGATAGATGCCATGGAGGAAGATCAAGAAGTTACCTCTCGTCTCCAAGCCAGATTTATGATGGAGGAACTTCAGAGCTCAACAATTCCAAATTCGGTTATCCCTCCCAATGTTAGATTTCTTTCTTATGAAAATATAAAAAAGAGTGTTACTTGTTCTCCCGCACCTATGAAACATCCATGGGTGAAAGGAGCTTTAGCCGTCACGGGTAAGCTCCGTAAGGAAATAATGGATCTCAAGCAGAAAGTCAATAAGCTCGAGGAAGAAAATCATATCCTACGGGGCATCATCGCCAAGAACATCACAGTACCACCTCCTAAGAAAGAGACATAAACACATGGGTATGGGCACTCCCCTTGGCAACTGTCAATCTTGGGGGAGATGCCCCAGTATCGTATCACCATCACACTTCTATCTTTACCGTTTTTCTTAGTTCGATCCTTTTGGTTATATCTTGATCTAGTAGAATAAAGTTTAGTATGATCTAGCTTCAAGTTTTTGTGTTGATCCTTATCTATGTAATCGAGTCCGTGAGTTATATATAATAAAGATTAGTCTTGAGTCGAGGGCTTGGTTATCTTGCTATGATCTTGAGGGAATAAAAGACAAAAAGAAATAATAAAAAGAAATAAAGAGATCATATTGATCCTATGGAGAGTAATGACTTCACATATAAAGAGCATGATGAATAAAAGTTGTTGAGAGTTGACAAACATAGTTTTGGCCATCGTTGCAATAATAGGAAGTAATAAAGAAAGAGAGGTTTTCACATATAAATATACTATCTTGGACATCTTTTATGATTGTGAGCACTCATTAAAATATAACATGCTAAAAAGTTGATGTTGGACAAGGAAGACAACGTAATGGGTTATGTTTTCTTATATCCGAAATAAAGTATATTGTCATGGATCATCCAACATGTTGAGCTTGCCTTTCCCCCTCATGCTAGCCAAAATCTTTGCACCAAGTAGAGATACTACTTGTTCTTCCAAATATCCTTAAACCCAGTTTTGCCATGAGAGTCCACCATACCTACCTATGGATTGAGTAAGATCCTTCAAGTAAGTTGTCATTGTTGCAAGAAATAAAAATTGCTCTCTAAATATGTATGATTTATTAGTTCGGAGAAAATAAGCTTTATACGATCTTGTGATATGGAAGAAATAAAAGCGACGGACTGCATAATAAAGGTCCCTATCACAAGTGGCAATATAAAGTGGCGTTCTTTTGCATTAAGATTTTGTGCATCCAACCATAAAAGCACATGACAACCTCTACTTCCCTCTGTGAAGGGCCTATCTTTTATTTTTGTCTTATACGTTAAACAAGAGTCATGGTGATCTTCACCTTTCCTTTTTACACTTTATCCTTTGGCAAGCACTACGTGTTGGAAAGATCCTGATATATATATCCAATTGGATGTAAGTTATCATAAATTATTATTGTTGACATTACCCCTAAGGTAAAAGGTTGGGAGGCAACACTATAAGCCCCTATCTTTCTCTGTGTCCGATTAAAACTTCATACCCATAAGTATTGCATGAGTGTTAGCAATTGTGAAAGACTAAATGATAGTTGAGTATGTGGACTTGCTGAAAAGCTCTTATATTGACTCTTTCCGATGTTATGATAAATTGCAATTGCTTCAATGACTGAGATTATAGTTTGTTAGTTTTCAATGAAGTTTCTGATTCATACTTTGCATTGTGAATAGATTGTTACTTTAGCATAAGAAATCATATGACAATATATATATATATATATATATATATATATATATATATATATATATATATATATGTTGCTATTCTAAGAATGATCATGATGCCCTCATGTCCGTATTTTATTTTATCGACACCTCTATCTCTAAACATGTGGACATATTTTTTGATACCGGCTTCCGCTTGAGGACAAGCGAGGTCTAAGCTTGGGGGAGTTGATACGACCATTTTGCATCATGCTTTTATATCGATATTTATTGCATTATGGGCTGTTAGTACACATTATGTCACAATACTTATGCCTTCTCTCTCTTATTTTACAAGGTTTACATGAAGAGGGAGAATGCCGGCATCTAGCATTTTGGGCTAAAAAAGGAGCAAATATTAGAGACATATTCTGCACAGCTCCAAAAGTCCTGAAACTTCATGGAGGCACTTTTTGGAATTAATAAAAATACTGGCGAAAGAATCAACCGAAGGGGGCCCACACCCTGGCCACGAGGGTGGGGGCGCACCCCCCTGCCTCGTGGGCCACCTGGAAGCCCCCCCGATGCCCATCTTCTGATATAAGGTGTCCTTTGCCCTGGAAAAAATAAGAAGGAAGCTTTCGGGACGAAGCGCCGCCGTCTCGTGGCGGAACCTTGGCAGAACCAATCTAGGGCTCCGGAGGAGCTGTTCTGCCGGGGAAACATCCCTTCGGGACGGGGAAATCGTCATCACCATCGATCCTCTCATCGGGAGGGGGTCAATCTCCATCAACATCTTCACCAGCACCATCTCTTCTCAAACCCTAGTTCATCTCTTGTATCCAATCTTTGTCTCAAAACCTCAGATTGGTACCTGTGGGTTGCTAGTAGTGTTGATTACTCCTTGTAGTTGATGCTAGTTGGTTTATTTGGTGGAAGATCATATGTTCAGATCCTTTATGCATATTAATACCCCTCTGATTATGAACATGAATATGATTTGTGAGTAGTTACATTTGTTCCTGAGGACATGGGAGAAGTCTTGTTATAAGTAGTCATGTGAATTTGGTATTCGTTCGATATTTTGATGAGATGTATGCTGTCTTTCCTCTAGTGGTGTTATGTGGACGTTGACTACATGACACTTCACCATTATTTGGGCCTAGGGGAAGGCATTGGGAAGTAATAAGTGTTGGGGAACGCAGTAATTTCAAAAAAAATCCTACGGACACGCAAGATCTATCATGGTGATGCATAGCAACGAGCGGGAAGAGTGTTGTCTACGTACCCTCGTAGATCGATAGCGGAAGCGTTATGACAACGCGGTTGATGTAGTCGTACGTCTTCACGATCCGACCGATCTCAGCACCGAACATACGGCACCTCCGTGTTCAACACACGTTCAGCTCGATGACGTCCCACGAACTCTTGATCCAGTTGAGGTCGAGGGAGAGTTCCGTCAGCACGACGGCGTGGTAACGGTGATGATGAAGTTACCGGCGCAGGGCTTCGCCTGAGCACTACGACGATATGACCGAGGTGTGTAACTGTGAAGAGGGGCACCGCACACGGCTAAGGATTAAATTGTGTGTCCTAGGGTGCTCCTTGCCTCAGTATATAAAGGAGGAAAGGAGGGGAGGCCGGCCGGCCCTAGGGGGCGCGCCAAGTATGGAGTCCTACTAGGACTCCAAGTCCTAGTAGGAGTCCACCAAAGGGAAGAGAGGGAGAAGGAAGGAGAGGGAGGAGAGAAAGGAAAGGGGGCCGGCCCCCTAGGAGAGGGAGGAGAGAAAGGAAAGGGGGCCGGCCCCCTAGTCTAATTCGGTTTGGGCTAGGGGGGGCGCGCGCCCTGCCTTGGCTTGCCTCCTCTCTTCCACCACTTGGCCCATGAGGCCCAATACTTCTTCCCCGTATTCCCGTAACTCCCCCGTGCTCCGAAAAATACCCGAATCACTCGGAACCTTTCTGATGTCCGAATATAGCCTTCCAATATATCGATCTTTACGTCTCGACCATTTCGAGACTCCTCGTCATGTCAACGATCTCATCCGGGACTCCGAACTATCTTCGGTCATCAAATCACATAACTCTTTAATACAAATCGTCGTCAAACGTTAAGCGTGCGGACCCTACGGGTTCGAGAACTATGTAGACATGACCGAGACAATTCTCCGGTCAATAACCAAGCGGAAACTGGATGCTCATATTGGCTCCCACATATTCTACGAAGATCTTTATCGGTCAAACCGCATAACAACATACGTTGTTCCCTTTGTCATCGGTATGTTACTTGCCCGAGATTCGATCATCGGTATCCTCATACCTAGTTCAATCTCATTACCGGCAAGTCTCTTTACTCGTTCCGTAATACTTCATCCCGCAACTAACTCATTAGTCATATTGCTTGCAAGGCTTGGAGTGATGAGCATTACCGAGAGGGCCTAGAGATACCTCTCCAAAACACGGAGTGACAAATCCTAATCTCGATATATGCCAACCCAACAAACACCTTCGGAAACACCTGTAGAGCATCTTTATAATCACCCAGTTACGTTGTGATGTTTGATAGCACACAAAGTGTTCCTTCGGATATTCGGGAGTTGCACAATCTCATAGTCTGAGGAACATGTATAAGTCATGAAGAAAGCAGTAGCAATAAAACAGAAACGATCATAATGCTAAGCTAACAATTGGGTCTAGTCCATCACATCATTCTCCTAATGATGTGATCCTGTTCATGAAATGACAACACATGTCTATGGCTAGGAAACATAACCATCTTTGATAAACAAGCTAGTCAAGTAGAGGCATACTAGGGACACTCTGTTTGCCTATGTATTCACACATGTACTAAATTTCCGGTTAATACAATTCTAGCATGAATAATAAAAATTTATCATGAATTTAGGAAATAAATAATAACTTTATTATTGCCTATAGGCCATATTTCCTTTACTCTCCCACTTGCACTAGAGTCAATAATCTAGTTCACATCGCCATGTGAGTCAACACTAACAGTTCACATCTTTATGTGATTAACACCCATAGTTCGCATCGCTATGTGATCTACACCCAAAGGGTTTACTAGAGTCAGTAATCTAGTTCAGATCGCCATGTGATTAACACCCAAAGAGTACTAAGGTATGATCATGTTTTGCTTGTGAGAGAGGTTTTAGTCTACGGGTCTGCCACATTCAGATCCATAAGTATTTTGCAAATTTCTATGTCTACAATGCTCTGCACAGAGCTACTCTAGCTAATTGCTCCCACTTTCAATATGTATCTAGATCGAGACTTAGAGTAATCCAGATCAGTGTCAAAGTTTGCATCGACGTAATTCTTTACGACGACCTCTTTGTCACCTCCATAACCGAGAAATATTTCCTTAGTCCTCTTAGGTACCTAAGGATAATTTTGACCGCTGTCCAGTGATCTACTTCTAGATCACTATTGTACACCCTTGCCAAACTCATAGCAAGGCACTCAATAGGTCTGGTACACAACATAACATACTTCATAGAACCTATGACTGAGGCATAGGGAATGACTTTCATTCTCTTTCTATTTTCTGCCGTGGTCGGGTTTTGAGTCTTACTCAACTTCACACCTTCTAACACAGGCAAGAACCCTTTCTTTGACTGATCCATTTTGAACTACTTCAAAATATTGTCAAGGTATGTACTCATTGAAAAATCTTATCAAGCGTCTTGATCTATCTCTATAGATCTTGATGCCCAATATGTAAGTAGCTTTACTGAGGTCTTTCTTTGAACAACTCCTTTCAAAAACTCCTTTATGCTTTCCAGAAAAATTCTACATCATTTCCGATCAACAATATGCCATTCAAATATACTTATCAGAAAGGTTGTAGTGCTCCCACTCACTTTCTTGTAAATACAGGATTCATTGCAAGTCTGTATAAAACTGTATACTTTGATCAACTCATCAAAGCGTATATTCCAACTCCGAGAGGCTTGCACCAGTCCATAAATTGATCACTGGAGCTTGCACACTTTGTTAGCATCCATTGGATTGACAAAACCTCCCGGTTGCATCATATACAACTCTTCTTCTAGAAATCCATTCAGGAATGTAGTTTTGACATCCATTTGCCAAATTTCATAATCATAAAATGCAGCAATTGCTAACATGATTCGGACAGACTTAAGCATCGCTACGGGTGAGAAGGTCTCATCGTAGTCAACTCCTTGAACTTGTCAAAAAACTTTCGCAACAAGTCGAGCTTTGTAGACAATAACATTACCGTCAGCGTCAGTCTTCCTCTTGAAGATCCATTTATTCTCTATGGCCTGCCGATCATCGGGCAAGTCAACCAAAGTCCATACTTTGTTCTCATACATGGATCCCATCTCAGATTTCATGGCCTCAAGCCATTTTGCGGAATCTGGGCTCATCATCGCTTCCTCATAGTTCGTAGGTTCGTCATGGTCTAGTAACATGACTTCCAGAACAAGATTATCGTACCACTCTGGTGCGGATCGTGCTCTGGTTGACCTACGAAGTTCTGTAGTAACTTGATCCGAAGTTTCATGATCATCATCATTAACTTCCTCACTGATTGGTGTAGGCATCACTGGAACTGATTTTTGTGATGAACTAATTTCCAATTCGGGAGAAGGTACAATTATCTCATCAATTTTTACTTTCCTCCCACTCACTTCTTTCGGGAGAAACTCCTTCTCTAGAAAGCATCCATTCTTAGCAACGAATATCTTGCCTTCGGATCTGTGATAGAAGGTGTACCCAATAGTTTCTTTTGGGTATCCTATGAAGACGCACTTTTCCGATTTTGGTTCGAGCTTATCATGCTGAAATTTTTTCACATATGCATCGCAACCCAAAATTTTAAGAAACGACAGCTTAGGTTTCTCACCAAACCACAGTTCATACGGTGTCATCTCCACGGATTAAGATGGTGCCCTATTTAACGTGAATGTAGCTGTCTCTAATGCATAACCCCAAAACGATAGTGGTAAATTGGTAAGAGACATCATAGATCGCACCATATCTAATAAAGTAAGGTTACGACGTTCGGACACACCATTACACTGTGGTGTTCCAGGTGGCGTGAGTAGTGAAACTATTTCACATTGTTTTAACTGAAGGCCAAACTCGTAACTCAAATATTTTACCTCTGCGATCATATCGTAGAAACTTTTATTTTCTTGTTACGATGATTCTCCACTTCACTCTAAAATTCTTTGAACTTTTCAAATGTTTCAAACTTGTGTTTCATCAAGTAGATATACCCATATCTGCTCAAATCATCTGTGAAGGTCAGAAAATAACGATACTTGCCACGAGCCTCAACACTCATTGGTCTGCATACATCAGTATGTATTATTTCCAATAAGTTAGTAGCTTGCTCCATTGTTTCGAAGAACGGCGTTCTAGTCATCTTGCCCATGAGGCATGGTTCGCAAGCATCAAAATGATTCATTAATCAAGTGATTCCAAAAATCCATCAGCATGGAGTTTCTTCATGCGCTTTACACCAATATGACCTAAATGGCAGTGCCACAAATATGTTGCACTATCATTATTAACTTTGCATCTTTTGGCTTCAATATTATGAATATGTGTATCACACGATCGAGATTCAATGAACCATTCACATTGGGTGTGTGACCATAGAAGGTTTTATTCAAATAAATATAACAACAATTATTTTCCGACTTAAATGAATAATCGTATTTGCAATAACCATGATCTAATCATATTCACGCTCAACGCAAACACCAAATAACATTTATTTAGGTTCAACACTAATCCCGAGGGTAGAGGGAGTGTGCGATGGTGATCATATCAATCTTGGAAACACTTCCAGCACACATCGTCACCTTGCCCTTAACTAGTCTTTGTTCATTTTGCAACTCCTGTTTCGAGTTTAGTAATCTTAGCAACTGAACCGGTATCAAATACCGAGGGGTTGCTTATGAACACTAGTAAAGTACACATCAATAATCTGTATATCAAATATACCTTTGCTCACTTTGCCATCCTTCTTATCCGCCAAATACTTGGGGCAGTTCCGCTTCCAGTGACCAGTCCCTTTGCAGTAGAAGCACTCAGTTTCAGGCTTAGGTCAGACTTGGGCTTCTTCACTTGAGCAGTAACTTGCTTGCCGTTCTTCTTGAAGTTCCCTTTCTTCCCTTTGCCCCTTTACTTGAAACTAGTGGTGTTGTTAACCATCAACAATTGATGCTCTTTCTTGATTTCTACCTTCGTCGATTTCAGCATCACGAAGAGCTCGGGAATCATTTTCGTCACCCCTTGCATATTATAGTTCATCACGAAGTTCAAGTAACTTGGTGATAGTGACTAGAGAACTCTTTCAATCACTATCATATCTGGAAGATTAACTCCCACTTGATTCAAGCGATTGTAGTACTCAGACATTCTGAGCACATGCTCACTAGTTGAGCTATTCTCCTCCATCTTGTAGGCAAAGTACTGTCCGGGGTCTCATACCTCTCGACACGGGCATGAGTATGAAATACCAATTTTAACTCTTGGAACATCTTATATGCTCCATGGCGTTCAAAACAATTTTTGAAGTCCCGGTTCTAAGCCGTAAAGCATGGTGCACTAAACTATCAAGTAGTAATCATATCGAGCTTTGCCAAATGTTCATAACATCTGCATTTGCTCCTGCAATAAGTCTGACACCTAGCGGTGCATCAAGCACATAATTCTTCTGTGCAGCAATGAGGATAATCCTCAGATCACGGACCAAGTCCGCATCATTGCTACTATCATCTTTCAACTTATTTTTCTCTAGGAACATATCAAAAATAATGTGGGGGCTATATCGCGAGCTATTTATCTACAACATAATTTGCAAATACCATCAAGACTAAGTTCATGATGAATTAAAGTTCAATTAATCATATTACTAAAGAACTCCCACTTGGATAGACATCCCTCTAGTCATCTAAATGATCACGTGATCCAAATCAACTAAACCATGTCCGATCATCACGTGAGATGGAGTAGTTTTCAATGGTGAACATCTCATGTTGATCATATCTAGCATATGATTCACGCTGACCTTTCGGTCTCAGTGTTCCGAGGCCATATCTGCATATGCTAGGCTCGTCAAGTTTAACCTCGAGTAATCTGCGTGTGCAAAACTGGCTTGCACCCGTTGTATGTGAACGCAGAGCTTATCACACCCGATCATCACGTGGTGTCTCGACACGACGAACTGTGGCAATGGTGCATACTCAGGGAGAACACTTATACCTTGAAATTTAGTGAGAGATCATCTTATAATGCTACCGCCGAACTAAGCAAAATAAGATGCATAAATAAGATAAAAATCACATGCAATCAAAATATGTGACATGATATGGCCATCATCATCTTGTGCTCATGATCTCCATCACCGAAGCATCGTCATGATCTCCATCGTCACCGGCGCGACACCTTGATCTTCATTGTAGCATCATTATCGTCTCACCAATTTTGCTTCCACGACTATCACTACTGCTTAGTGATAAAGTAAAGCAGTTACATGGCGATTGAATTTCATACAATAAAGCGACAACCATAAGGCTCCTGCCAGTTGCCGATAACTTTACAAAACATGATCATCTCATACAACAACTTATATCTCATCACGTCTTGACCATATCACATCACAAGCATACCCTGCAGAAACAAGTTAGATGTCCTCTATTTTGTTGTTGCAAGTTTTGTGTGGCTGCTACGGGTTTAGAAGAACCGATTCTTACATACGCAAAACCACAACGTGGTGTAGTGATTGCTTTTTGATCTTCTGAAAGAACCCTCTTCATTGAAACCGGTTCAACTAAAGTGAGAGAGACAGACACCCGCCGTTCACCTTTAAGCAACGAGTGCTCGCAGCGGTGAAACCAGTCTCGCGTAAGCGTACGCGTAATGTCGGTCCGGGCCGCTTCATCTCACAATGCCGCTGAACCAAGTAAAAACTAGTAACGGCAAGCAATATGTATACATCCATGCCCACAACTTCTTTGTGTTCTACTCGTGCATATAACATCTACGCATAGACCTGGCTCGGATGCCACTGTTGGGGAACGCAGTAATTTCAAAAAAATTCCTACGGACACGCAAGATCTATCATGGTGATGCATAGCAACGAGCAGGAAGAGTGTTGTCTATGTACCCTCGTAGACCGATAGCGGAAGCGTTATGACAACGCGGTTGATGTAGTCGTACGTCTTCACGATCTGACCGATTTCAGCACCGAACATACGGCACCTCCATGTTCAGCACACGTTCAGCTCGATGACTTCCCACAAACTCTTGATCCAGTTGAGGTCGAGGGAGAGTTCCGTCAGTACGACGGCGTGCTGATGGTGATGATGAAGTTACTGGCGCAGGGCTTTGCCTGAGCACTACGACGATATGACCGAGGTGTGTAACTGTGGAGAGGGGCACCGCACACGGCTAAGAATTAACTTGTGTGTCCTAGGGTGCTCCTTGCCTCAGTATATAAAGGAGGAGAGGAGGGGAGGCCGGCCGGCCCTAGGGGCGCGCCAAGTGTGGAGTCCTACTAGGACTCCAAGTCCTAGTAGGAGTCCACCAAAGGGAAGGGAGGGAGAAGGAAGGA
Organism: Triticum aestivum; assembly: GCF_018294505.1. Taxonomy (NCBI): domain Eukaryota; kingdom Viridiplantae; phylum Streptophyta; class Magnoliopsida; order Poales; family Poaceae; genus Triticum; species Triticum aestivum. The sequence continues at coordinate 491,375,928 of NC_057811.1, forward strand.
GAGGGAGGAGAGAAAGGAAAGGGGGCCGGCCCCCTAGTCCAATTTGATTTGGGCTAGGGGGGCCACGCGCTCTGCCTTGGCTTGCCTCCTCTCTTCCACCACTTGGCCCATGAGGCCCAATACTTCTTCCCCCGTATTTCCGTAACTCCCCAGTGCTCCGAAAAATACCCGAATCACTCGGAACCTTTCCGATGTTCGAATATAGCCTTCCAATATATCGATCTTTACGTCTCGACCATTTCGAGACTCCTCGTCATGTCCACGATCTCATCCGGAACTCCGAACTATCTTCGGTCATCAAATCACATAACTCTTTAATACAAATCGTCATCAAACGTTAAGCGTGCGGACCCTACGGGTTCGAGAGCTATGTAGACATGACCGAGACAATTCTCCGGTCAATAACCAATAGCGGAACGTGGATGCTCATATTGGCTCCCACATATTCTACGAAGATCTTTATTGGTTAAACTGCATAACAACATACGTTGTTCCCTTTGTCATCGGTATGTTACTTGCCCGAGATTCGATCGTCGGTATCCTCATACCTAGTTCAATCTTGTTACCCGCAAGTCTCTTTACTCGTTCCGTAATACTTCATCCCGCAACTAACTCATTAGTCACATTGCTTGCAAGGCTTGGAGTGATGAGCATTACCGAGAGGTCCCAGAGATACCTCTCCGAAACACGGAGTGACAAATCCTAATCTCGATATATGCCAACCCAACAAACACCTTCGGAAAAACCTGTAGAGCATCTTTATAATCACCCAGTTACGTTGTGACGTTTGATAGCACACAAAGTGTTCCTTCGGATAGTCGGGGGTTGCACAATCTCATAGTCTGAGGAACATGTATAAGTCATTAAGAAAGCAGTAGCAATAAAACAGAAACGATCATAATGCTAAGCTAACAATTGGGTCTAGTCCATCACATCATTGTCCTAATGATGTGATAATGTTCATTAAATGACAACACATGTCTATGGTTAGGAAACATAACCATCTTTGATAAACAAGCTAGTCAAGTAGAGGCATACTAGGGACACTCTGTTTGTCTATGTATTCACACATGTACTAAGTTTCCGGTTAATACAATTCTAGCATGAATAATAAACATTTATCATGAATTAAGGAAATAAATAATAACTTTATTATTGCCTCTAGGGCATATTTCCTTCAATAAGTAGATGATGGGTTGCTACAGTGACAGAAGCTTAAACCCTAGTTTATGCGTTCCGTCGGAAGGGGCTGATTTGGATCCATATGTTTCATGCTATGGTTAGGTTTACCTTAATACTTATTTTGTAGTTGCGGATGCTTGCGAGAGGGGTTAATCATAAGTGGGATGCTTGTCCAAGGAAGGGCAGTACCCAAGCACCAATCCACCCACATATCAAATTATCAAAGTAACGAACGCGAATCATATGAGCATGATGAAAACTAGCTTGACGATAATTCCCATGTGTCCCCGGGAGCGTTTTCCTTTATATAAGAGTTTGTCCAGGCTTGTCCTTTGCTACAAAAAGGATTGGTCCACCTTGCTGCACCTTGGTTACTTTTGGTACTTGTTACCCGTTACAAATTACCTTATCACAAAACTATCTGTTACCGATAATTTCAGTGCTTGCAGAGAATACCTTACTGAAAACCGCTTGTCATTTCCTTCTGCTCCTCGTTGGGTTCGACACTCTTACTTATCGAAAGGACTATGATAGACCCCCTATACTTGTGGGTCATCAAGAATCTTTTCTGGCGCCGTTGCCGGGGAGTGAAGCGCCTTTGGTAAGTGGATTTTGGTAAGGAAAAATTTATATACTGTGCTGAAATTTACTGTCACTTGTTATTATGAAAAGTAATCCTTTGAGGGGCTTGTTCGGGGTATCTTCACCCGGAACAGTAGAGCAAAGAGTTGCTCCTCAACCTACTGAACCTACTGAAAATGTTTACTTTGAAATTCCATCGGGTATGATAGAGAAACTGCTAGCTAATCCTTAGCCGCCATACAATGCTTAGTCGCTTGCTGCAACCTCACCACTTACCCTTCCATACCCATTAATCTTTGTTAGTCTTGATACCCATGGTAATGGGATTGCTGAGTCCTCGTGGCTCACAGATTACTACAACAACAGTTGCAGGTGCAGGTTATGCGATGTTCATGACGTGAGAGCGATGTTTACTTGTTTTGGAGTTCTTCTTCTGCTTGTTCTTCGATTGAGGGATAGGTTCCTGGTCGGCAGCCAGGGCTAGCAGGGTGGATATTGATTGAGTTTCTGTTTGTGTTGCATCCATAGTCGGGTGTGTTCTCATGTATGATCTATTGCTGTATTCATGTGTCATTGTATGTCTTTGTATGTATCCCCAACTATTATGTAATGGCACGATGTAATGATATCCACCTTGCAAAAGCGTCTTCAGGATGCGCTTCTATCCTTGGTGGGACCTTCGAGTTCCTTTAGGATAGGGTCGCATCTTGGGCGTGACAAGTTGGTATCAGAGCCTCGACCGACCATAGGAGCCCCCTTGATTGATCGTAGTTTGGCCGTTGTCGAGTCTAGAAGATTTTTTTTCGGAGTCTAGTTATATTGGAGAGTAGGACTTCTTTTACTCCTCAGCGCCTTCATCGCTCTGGTAAGGAATCCTGACGTAGGTGTTTTGACTTACTCCTCTTCACCTTCAAAATTTTCTTTAGGATCACGCAGTTAGTTTTCCGATATTTGTGTTGTCAGCTCTTTTCATCTGGTGCTCTCTCTTCAGTTGACTCGACCCTCTTTGTCTTTTGCAAGATCAATCCTCAGTTCTTTCCAACCGACGTTATTTCCCCCATCCGAAGTTGTCTTTCTTTTTCCCACCCGCCCCCTTTATTTTCTTCTCGGAGCCGGAGTCCGTAATCGAGTATCCATCCTACTCATGCGAAGTCCTTGCATTCTTTCCTCATTTAATGCAACCGGTGCTTTTCTCTTCAAGTTATTCGTCGGTTCCCCGTTCCAAGTTGCATTTGTTTTTCCCACCCTCCCACCCTTTTTTCTTCCCGGAGTCTGAGCCTCTTTTCGAGCATCAATTTTATTCGTGTGGAGCCTCTTCAGTCTTTCCTTAGTTGTCTCAACCGGTGAATTCTCACCGACTTCATAATGGTTCATCTCATTTTCCTTTCCGGTGGATTCAATTCTAGTATTCGGTGTTGATCATATTCTTTTCCTCAGCTCAAGTGTTTCCCCTTGCTCGTTCGCCTCTCGCCAGTTTATCCTTCCGGAGTGCTCAAGACATCTCAGAAGATTCGTGTTTGCATTCAATTATTTCAAGGTTCTCACCTCATTCAAGTCTTTCAATCATTTCGGTGCATCATCTCTCTTATTCAATCCTTTCCAACGGTGTTTTTTTGAGTGGGCCCTAAACCACAGGTCTTTTCCCAGGATCTTACCTGACTCTTCTAATTTTCCCGCAGTTATTCTCAAATCCTTTTCAAAGTTTGACATAAGAATGAATTTCATCAGTCAGATGCTTTTCCAACATCGATCTCAAATTATTTTGTTGGCTCAATCTCTTCGCTTTTTATTCTCCCGGAGTATCTTAACAAATTTTGGTGGTGTTCCTCATCGTCATTCTCAACATTTGAAGACCGAAGAAGAGTTTTCCTCTAATTCTTGTCTGTTCTCTCGGAGATTCGTGGTGTTAGCTTATTCCTATCCTCTTATTTGGTTCTGATCGTGCAATTCCTTCCTTATCCATCCGGAGTATTTTAGGAGTTGTTTTCCATTTCGATTATCCATAGGCCTCCTTTTCAGAAGATTTCTTCGTTCCAAATTTTCAGCTTCGTTCGTTCCCATATTTGTACCGGTGCTTCGTTCAAGCATTCTTTAATCAGTTCACGATCTCTTCGTTCTCTTGCATTTTAATTCCCTCAAGTATCTTCGTCCGTTCTAATTCTTCTCGGCGAGAAATTCTCTTTCTTCTTTCATTTTCAAATTCTTACCGGCGATTCATTCTCTTTTCTTCGTTCATTTTCATTTCTAACGGTGGTTCGTTCAAGATTCCTTTTCATTTGTAATCATATCAATTAACTCGTTCTTTCCAAATCCTACCGGTGGTTCATGAACACCTTCCCAAGTTTTGCGCTGTATCTCCCCTTAATCATTTCCAACGCGATAAGTAGTATGAAAATCCATTGCTTCTCATCAATTTAATTGGTGGAGGATAAGCATAACATAATTCTTATTCTTCTTCATCAAGTTAATTAATTCCTTCCTTCGGAGATTGTGCATGTTGAATAATCTCTTGGTTTCAAGTTGTTCATCTTTTTCTTCTCCGGAGTTCCAAGTTTTTCTCGGTTGTCTCATCACGAAGCTCCATCTAAATCGTCGCAAGGCGTCATCTTGTTCTTTTCATCCTTCAATTCTATCTCATCATCCTTTTGTTACCGGAGTTCTCCTGGTGGTCCTTCAGGATTTAATTCATTCTTCAAGTGTTCATCAATATTCTTCTGGAGAAGCTCAAGTATCTCTTCTTCTCGCGTCTCGAGGTGCAAATAATTCTCCGTATTCTTTTAAGGTGGAGTTTTGCATTTCTTCATTCTCAGCTATTCAATCATTTCATAGTGGCAGAAATTCACATCAAGTTTTGAGATGTTTACATAAGCCCACGCAAATCAATTCTTTTGTTGATTGATTTTCTCAACAACTTCGTTCAACCCTGATTCGTAAGGATGCTTTCAAACTCTATCGAGGTAGAAGTTGTCTTTTTCTTCTCCGTTCTTTTTATTCTGCTCTTTCAATTCTTCCAGAGGCTTTGTGATGTCCCTCTCATCAAGTATAGTTCCATCGTGTCAAGTTCATGTTCTATTCCATTCCATGTTAAACCGGGATGCTATCCCAATTCCCTTCATTATTATTCATTTATATCTTCTTCTAACCGGAGTGGTTTTGAATTCATTCTTATTCCTTGAGCTTTTGATTTTCTTCATAACCGTCGTTCCTCTTTTCTACCCAAATGCTCTCGACTTTGTTCATCCTCTTTCTCTTCCGTCTCGTTCCTAAGATCTCGGGACGAGATCTTCTGTTAGTGGAGGAGAGTTGTAATGCCTCGAATCTGATGCGCCAGGTGTCTTCCAGTTTTTCGTCGTCGTTGCCATGTCATTTGCTTGCGTGTTGCTTTTTGCCATGTCATCATCTGCATTTCATCTGGATGTTTTTCAAAACTTGCATCCGTCTGGGTCTCCCAGTTCTCTCCGTTGTCCGTTTCGAGCACACACACACTCGCACACACCCACCACACCTCCCATACCTTGTTTCGTGAGCGGGATAAAAACATTCTCGGAATGGGCCGAGATTTGTCGAGTGGTCTTGGTACATCACCGGTAGACCGCTTGTCAAATTTCGTTCCATTTGGAGGTCGTTTGATGCCCCAACGGTTAACCACGTAGCCCGTCGAACCCCTTTCTCTTGCAGCCCAACACCCCTCCACAACAGCCCACTAGCCCATCTAAACCCCCCTCCATGATCTCCGTCGTTGGATTACGATCGTGTGGCCGAAAACCGCTCCTCAATAGCCCTCTCCTAGCTCCCAGAATCTATAAATAGGCCCACCCCCTCCATTTTCGCGGATGAAACCCTAGCCCCCTCCTCCTCGCGCCGTCGGACATGTCCGCCCGCACCGGACACGTACAACGCCTCCGCCCGCAGCCAATCCGCAGCCGACACATCGCCCCCGCGCCCCTCTCAACTTCCCCATGCCGCCGGCCCGCCAGGCCCATCCGGGGCCCGCCCGGGCCCGGATCCCGCGCCGCCGACCCACGGCGTCGACATCGTCCCCGCAGCTCCCCTCGCCCTGGCTCCAGGAGAAGGAGCTCCCGAGCCAGGCGAACCCCGCCGTCGGCATGTCCCCTCGTCGGGGCCCCTGCAACACCGACGCCGCCCCATCTCCTTGCCGTAGTCCCACCACGGCGACCTCGCCGGAGCGGCTCGCTAGGTCGCCGCCTCCTCGTCGCCTCTCCGCCTCCCCGCCGCCTTGGAGCTCCGGCGCCCAGCTCGTCGCCGCCGACCCGCCGTCGCCGGATCCAGAGACCCGGCGTCCAGATCTACCCATCCCCGCCGTCCGCCAGCCGATCCCGCCGCCGGTGTGCCGCCCCACCACGCCAGTCGCCACCCTCCTGCCTTCCCGAGCCAGTCGGGACCGAGGAGGAGATCGACGTCGCCGGCCACGTGGGCCTCCCCACGGCCCAGAGCCGGCTTGCCCGCCTCGGCCTGCCTTCTCTCCACATCTTGGGCCGAGCCCATGGTGAGAACCCGCGAACTCCCGCCCCGGGCGTCGTTTAGCTAACCGGCGCTCGCCCGTGTTTTTTTTCCTGTATATGGCTAAGTCCCTGAGATTATCAGCATTATGTGTGCATGTTGGGGTGATGATGTCTTTGTGCATACTTGTCCAATTGTGTTGTATTTCATATGCAAATGCATCTACATTTCATAATCTACATGTTGGTTGCTGTTGCATTCATAATAGGGTGCATTTTGCCATGTTAAACCCTGTTGCAAAAGTGCTAAGTGATGTGAACTGCTGAAAACCAACATAACTTGATGATTTGTTTTTTTACATCTTTTTGTGTGATTTTCTTTTGAGCATCATGTCTACATGTTTTAGGGGCATAATTATGTCCTCTTTGCAGTGGTGCAATCCATGTATTTTTATATGCCATGTGTTGATTGGTACAAGCTTGCAAAGTGGGGTACTTGATGTTTGCTGATTTCTGTGACTTAGTCATTTCTGCCAAGTCTGAGTCTATTACATTGTGATGCTATGTGAACCTGCTGCTACTAGTGAATCAATGCATATTTTGGAGATGTCCAGGGAGCATGTTTTTTTTCCATGTTATGCTCTATCCATTCATGCCCTTTCTTGCAATTATGGCCTGCTGTAGCTTGTTGTAATCATGCCCTCCAAATTGCTAAATAATGTTTCTGTCAGCCTGTCAACATTAAGTTCAGTTTTGCCATGTGAATAGCTAGTGATCTTTGCATTCTATGTCCATGTTCTTGCCATGAGTAGTTACATAAACATGTCTTCTTGTGGTTGGTTATCTTCACATGCCATGAAATGCCTTGTGGTGAGTTAAACAAGCTTGTAAACATGCCTACTTGTCGTTGTTTCTGCCATGTCCAGTAAATTTATTAAGTCTGTGAAACTGTTATCATTTGCAATCTTGCCATGATGTTTTGAACATGTTCTTGTGGTCTCTAGCAGTAGCTCAGTGTTCATGTTTTGTAATGCTTCACATGTACATGCTTGTCGTGCCCTTTGATGCCATGAAATATTCCTTTAGCATATACTTTTGTTGCCTCGAAGTATGCATCATGAATCTGTTTTTTGCCTCGAAGTATGCATCATGAATAGGTTTTGCATGTAGTTTCATCATGCCTTGTTGTATCCATGTTTTGGAGTGTTTGGGATTGTGTTTTGCTTGCATTTGCACCAATGCCATGTTTAACTTGTTTTGCTCATATCTTCTAGACCGTAGCTCCGAATCTAATAAACTTTATATGTAACTTGATTAGAAAAACGTGTAGATCTTTTTGATGCACTTTAACTTGCTGTTTAACCACTTCAACCTAATGTTTTGTTCAGATCAGTACCAAATTCTTAATTTGCATATGGGGTCTTTCCGGAATTGTTATATGTTGTTTCTGGCCTCATTTAAACTTGTTTTGATGTGTTGTTCTTGTATGCCTCATCTCTTGCCATGAGTAGATTCATATAGCCTTGTCATGCATCATACTTGGTTGAGCATCATGTCTTGTTATGTGTTGTGTGTTTACCGTGTGTTTGCTTCTTTCCGGATGTGCTTCTTCTCGATAGTTCCTGTTTCGTTGCGATCGTGAGGATTCATTCGACTACGCTTGGCTCATCTTCGCCCGTTCGTCTTCTTCATGGACTCATTCTTCTTCCTAGCGGGATTTCAGGCAAGATGACCGTTACCCTGGATCTCACTACTATCTTTGCTTTGCTAGTTGTCTCGATGCTATTGCTATGTCGCGCTACCTATCACTTGTTTATCAAGCCTCCCAAATTTCCATGAAACAACCCCTAACATTTTTCACCCTTCCTAGCAAACCGTTGTTTGGCTATGTTACCGCTTTTGCTCAGCCCCTCTTATAGCGTTGTTAGTTGCAGGTGAAGTTGAAGATTGCTCCATGTCGGAATTTGGATATTTTGGGAATATCACACTATCTCTTATTTAATTAATGCACATATATACTTGTTAAAGGGTGGAAGGCTCGGCCTTTTGCCTGGTGTTTTGTTCCACTCTTGCCACCCTAGTTTCTGTCATATTGGTGTTATGTTCCTTGATTTTGCGTCCCTAACACGATGAGGGTTTATGGGCCCCTCTTGACAGTTCGCTTTGAATAAAACTCTTCCAGCAAGACCCAACATTGGTTTTACCATTTGCCTAATAACAACTAAAAACTTGCATAGGGACCTGGCGCCCCCCGAGGTCTCTTAATCAACCCCCCTGGGCCAGTGCTCCACATGAGTGTTGGTCCACCTACCTAGCAGTCGTCGGTGCTGCCTCGGGGCAAATCGAGGTATTTTGGCTATCGTCCACTTAGCATAGACGGTGTTGTCCTGAGAACGAGATACGTGTGGCTCTGATCGGGGTATCGACGCACCGGGTGGTCTTGTTGGACTTGTTTTACCATTGTCGAAATGTCTTGTGCACCGGGATCCCGAGTTTGATTGGAAATCCCGCGATGGAGGATTGTCTCCGTGGATCGTGAGCTTATAATGGGCTAAGTTGGGACACCCCTGCAGGGTTTAATCTTTCGAAAGCCATGCCCGCGGTTATGTGGCAGATGGGAATTTGTTAATATCCGGTTGTAGTGAACTTGAAGTAAACTTAATTAAAATACACCAACCGCGTGCATAACCGTGATTGTCTCTTTTCGGGGAAGTTCGGGAGGAGAACATGGTTGGGTTATGTTTGAACGTAAGTAGTTCAGGATCACTTATGGAAGGGTAAGTGGTGAGGTTGCAGCAAGCGACTAACTTCGCTTGCTGCAACCTCACCACTTACCCTTCCATACCCATTAAGCTTTGCTAGTCTTGATACCCATGGTAATGGGATTGTTAAGTCCTCGTGGCTCACAGATTACTACAACAACAGTTGTAGGTGCAGGTTATGCGATGTTCTTGACGTGAGAGCGATGTTTACTTGTTTTGGAGTTCTTCTTCCGCTTCTTCTTCGATTGAGGGATAGGTTCCTGGTCGGCAGCCTGGGCTAGCAGGGTGGATATTGATCGAGTTTCTGTTTGTGTTGTATCCGTAGTCGGGTGTGTTCTCATGTATGATCTATTGCTGTATTCATGTGGCATTGTATGTCTTTGTATGTATCCCCAACTATTATGTAATGGCACGATGTAATGATATCCACCTTGCAAAAGCGTCTTCAAGATGCACTTCTATCCTTGGTGGGACCTTCGAGTTCCTTTAGGATAGGGTCGCATCTTGGGCGTGACAATGCTTTGATTTGATATGGTCATGACATGATGAGATATACGTTGTTGTATGAGATGATCATGTTTTGTAAGTTATCGGCAATCGGCAGGAGGCATATGGTTGTCTTCTTATTGTATGAATTGCGATCGCCATGTAATTGCTTTAGTTTATCACTATGCGTTAGCGATAGTCGTAGAAGCAATGGTTGGCGAGACGACCACGACGCTACGATGGAGATCAAGGTGTCAAGCTGATGACGATAGAGATCATGACGATGCATTGGAGATGGAGATCAAAATCACAAGATGATGATGGCCATATCATGTCACATATTTTGATTGCATGTGATGTTTATCTTTTATGCATCTTATTTTGCTTAGATTGACGGTAGCATTATAAGATGATCCCTTACTTAAATTTCAAGGTAGAAGTGTTCTCCCTGAGTATGCACCATTGCGAAATTTCTTCGTGCTGAGACACCACGTGATGATCGGGTGTGATAGGCTCTACATTCACATACAACGGGTGTAAGATAGTTTTACACACGCGGAATACTCGGGTTAAACTTGACGAGCCTAGCATGTACAGACATGGCCCTGGAACACTGGAGACCGAAAGGTCGAACGTGAATCATATAGTAGATATGATCAACATAGAGATGTTCACCATTGATGACTACTCCATTTCACATGATGATCGGACATGGTTTAGTTGATTTGGATCACGTGATCATTTAGATGACTCGAGGGATGTCTATCTAAGCGAGAGTTCTTAAGTAATTTGATTAATTGAACTTAATTTATCATGAACTTAGTCATGATAGTATTAGCATATCTATGTTGTAGATCAATAGCTCGCGATATAGCTCCTCGTTTATTTTTGATATGTTCCTAGAGAAAACTAAGTTGAAAGATGATAGTAGCAATGATGCAGACTGGGTCCTTCATCTGAGGATTATCCTCATTGCTGCACAGAAGAATTATGTCCTTGATGCACCGCTAGGTGACAAACCTATTGCAGGAGCAGATGCAGACGTTATGAACGTTTGACAAGCTCGATATGATGACTACTTGATAGTTTAGTGCACCATGGTTTACGGCTTAAAACCGGGTCTTCAAAAACGTTTTGAAAGAGCATATGAGATGTTCCAAGAGATGAAATTGGCATTTCAGTCTCATGCCCGAGTCAAGAGGTACGAGACCTCTGACAAGTACTTTGCCTACAAGATGGAGGAGAATAGCTCAAACAGTGAGCATGTGCTCAGAATGTCTGAGTACTACAATCGCTTGAATCAAGTGGGAGTTAATCTTCCAGATAAGATAGTGATTGACAAAATTCTCTAGTCACTATCACCAAGTTACTAGAACTTCGTGATGAACTATAATATGCAAGGGATGACTAAAACGGTTCCCGAGCTCTTCGCAATGTTGAAATCAGCGAAGGTAGAAATCAAGAAAGAGCATCAAGTGTTGATGGTTAACAAGACCACTAGTTTCAAGAAAAAGGGCAAAGGGAAGAAGGGGAACTTCAAGAAGAATAGCAAGCAAGTTGCTACTCCCGGGAAGAAGCCCATGTCTGGACCTAAGCCTGAAACTGAGTGCTTCTACTGCAAAGGAACTGGTCACTGGAAGCGGAACTACCCCAAATACTTGGCGGATAAGATGGATGGCAAAGTAAACAAAGGTATATGTGATATACATGTTATTTATGTGTATTTTACTAGTGTTCATAGTAACCCCTGGGTATTTGATACCGGTTCAGTTGTTATGATTAGTAACTAAAAATAGGAGTTGCAGAATGAAAAGAGACTAGTTATGGGTAAAGTCGATGTGTGTTGGAAGTGATTCGAAGGTTGATACGATCACCATCGCATACTCCCTCTGCCTTCGGGATCAGTGTTGAACCTAAATAAAAGTTATTTGGTGTTTGCTTTGAGCATGAATATGATTAGTTCCTGTTTATTGCAATACGATTATTCATTTAAGCCAGAGAATAATCGTTATTTTGTTTACATGAATAAAACCTTCAATGGTCATACACCCAAGTTGCTAAGAACGGAACATTTCTAGAGAAGGAGTTTCTCTCGAAAGAAGTGAGTGGGAGGAAAGTAGAACTTGATGAGGTAATCATACCTTCTCTCGAATTGGAAAGTAGTTCATCAGAGAAATCTGTTCCCGTGATGCCTACACCAACTAGAGAGGAAGTTAATGATGATGATCATGAAACTTTGGATCAAGTTACTATAGAAATTCGTAGGTCAACCAGAGCACGATCCGCACCAGAGTGGTATGGTAATCCTGTACTGGAAGTCATGTTACTAGACCATGGTGAACCTACGAACTATGAGGAAGCGATGATGAGCCCAGATTCTGACAAATGGCTTGAGGCCATGAAATCTGAGATAGGATCCACGTATGAGAATAAAGTTTGGACTTTGGTGGACTTGCCCGATGATCGGCAATCCATTGAGAGTAAATGGATCTTCAAGAGGAAGACGAACGCTGATAGTAGTGTTACTATCTACAAAGCTCGAATTGTCGCAAAAGGTTTTCGACAAGTTCAAGGTGTTGACTACGATGAGATTTTCTCACTCGTATCGATGCTTAAAGTATGTCCGAATCATGTTAGCAATTGCCGCATTTTATGAAATCTGGCAAATGGATATCAAAACTACATTCCTTAATGATTTATTAAAGAAGAGTTGTATCTGATGCAACGAGAAGGTTTTGTCAATCCTAAAGGTGCTAACAAAAATGTGCAAGCTCCAGCGATCCATCTATGGACTGGTGCAAGCATCTCGGAGTTGGAATATACGCTTTGATGAGTTGATCAAAGCATATGGTTTTATACAGACTTTCGGAGAAGCCTGTATTTACAAGAAAGTGAGTGGGAGCACAACAGCCTTTCTGATAAGTATATGTGAATGACATATTGTTGATCGGAAATAATGTAGAATTTTTCTAGAAAGCATAAAGGAGTGTTTGAAAGGAGTTTTTCAAAGAAAGACCTCAGTGAAGCTTCTTACATATTAAGCGTCAAGATCTATATAGATAGATCAAGACGCTTGATAAGATTTTTTAATGAGTACATACCTTGACAAGATTTTGAAATAGTTCAAAATGGAACGGTCAAAGAAGGAGTTCTTGCCTGTATTGCAAGGTGTAAAGTTGAGTAAGACTCAAAACCCGACCATGGCAGAAAATAGAAAGAGAATGAAAGTCATTCCCTATGCCTCAGCCATAGGATTCTATAAAGTATGCTATGCTGTGTACCAAACCTGTTGTGTACCTTGCCATGAGTTTGGCAAAGGGGTACAATAGTAATCCAGGAGTGGATCACTGGACAGCGGTCAAAATTATCCTTAGAGGACTTAGGAAATATTTCTCGGTTATGCAAGTGATAAAGAGTTCGTCATAAAGAGTTACGTCGATGCAAGCTTTTACACCAATCCGGATGACTCTGAGTCTCAATCTGGATACATATTAAAAAGTGGGAGCAATTGTCTAGAGTAGCTCCATGCAGAGCATTGTAGACATAGAATATTTGCAAAATACATACGGCTCTGAATGTGGCAGACCCATTGACTAAACTTCTCTCACAAGCAAAACATGATCACACCTTAGTACTCTTTGGGTGTTAATCACATAGCGATGTGAACTAGATTATTGACTCTAGTAAAACCTTTTGGGTGTTAGTCACATGGCAATGTGAACTAATCACATAAAGATGTGAACTATTGGTGTTAAATCACATGACGAGGTGAACTAGATTATTGACTCTAATGCAAGTGGGAGACTAAAGGAAATATGCCCTAGAGGCAATAATAAAGTTGTTATTTATATTTCCTTATATCATGATAAATGTTTATTATTCATGCTAGAATTGTATTAAACGGAAACTTGATACATGTGTGGATACATAGACAAAACACTATGTCCCTAATAAGCCTCTACTAGACTAGCTCGTTAATCAAAGATGGTTAAGTTTCCTAACCATACACATGTGTTGTCATTTGATGAACGGGATCACATCATTAGGAGAATGATGTGATGGACATGACCCATCTGCTAGCTTAGCATACTGATCGTTTCAGTTTTATTGCTACTGCTTTCTTCATGACAAAATACATGTTCCTCCGACTATGAGCTTATGCAACTCCCGGACACCGGAGGAATACCTTGTGTGCTATCAAACGTCACAACGTAACTTGGTGATTATAAAGATGCTCTATAGGTATCTCCGAAGGTGTCTGTTGGGTTGGCATAGATCGAGATTAGGATTTGTCACTCCGAATGTCGGAGAGGTATCTCTGGGCCCTCTCGGTAATACACATCATATGAAGCCTTGCAAGCAAAGTGACTAATGAGTTAGTTGTGGGATGTTGTATTACGAAATGAGTAAAGAGACTTGCCGGTAACTAGATTGAACTAGGTATGATGATACCGACAATCGAATCTCGGGCAAGTAACATACCGATGACAAAGAGAACTGTTGGGGAACGCAGTAATTTCAAAAAAAATCCTACGATCACGCAAGATCTATCTAGTAGATGCATAGCAACGAGAGGGGAGAGTGTGTCCACGTACCCTCGTAGACCGAAAGCGGAAGCGTTTAGTAACGCGGTTGATGTAGTCGAACTTCTTAGCGATCCAACTGATCCAAGTACCGAACGTACGGCACCTCCGCGTTCAGCACACGTTCAGCTCGATGACGTCCCTCGTGCTCTTGATCTAGTTGAGGACGAGGGTGAGTTCCATCAGCATGACGGCATGGCGATGGTGACGATGATGTTACCGGCGCAGGTCTTCGCCTAAGCATTACGATGGTATGCTCGAGGTGTGTAACTGTGGAGGGGGGCACCGCACACGGTTAAGAGAAACTTGTGTGTCCTAGGGTGCCCCCTGCCCCTGTATATAAAGGAGGAGAGGGGGAGGCTGGCCGGCCCCTGTAGGGCGCGCCAAGGAGAGGAGTCCTACTAGGACTCCAAGTCTTAGTAGGATTCCACTTGGTGGAAGGGGGGAAGAAGGAAGGAGAGGGAGAGGGAGAGCGAAAGTGGGGCCGCGCCCCTCCCCTAGTCCAATTCGGACTCCCCATGGGGGGCACGCGCCACCCTCCTCGTGGCTGCCCTCTCTCTCCCCTAAGGCCCATGTTGGCCCATTACTTCCTCGGGGGGTTCCGGTAACCCCTCCGTCACTCCGATAATTATCCGGTACTTCCCGAAACTCATCCGGTGTGCGAATAACATCGTCCAATATATCAATCTTTATGTTTCGACCATTTCGAGACTCCTCGTCATGTCTGTGATCTCATCCAGGACTCCGAACAAACTTAGGTCACCAAAACACATAACTCATAATACATATCGTCATCGAACGTTAAGCGTGCGGACCCTACGGGTTCGAGAACTATGTAGACATGACCGAGACACATCTTTGGCCAATAACTAATAGCGGAACCTGGATGCTCATATTGGCTCCTACATATTCTACGAAGATCTTTATCATTCAAACCGCATAACAACATACGTTGTTCCCTTTGTCATTGGTATGTTACTTGCCCGAGATTCGATCGTCGATATCCTCATACCTAGTTCAATCTCGTTACCGGCAAGTCTCTTTACTCGTTCCGTAAAAATTCATCCCACAACTAACTCATTAGTCACATTGCTTGCAAGGCTTATCGTTATGAGCATTACCGACAGGGCCCGGAGATACCTCTCCGAAACACAGAGTGACAAATCCTAATCTCGATCTATGCCAACCCAACTTACACCTTCGGAGACACCTGTAGAGCATCTTTATAATCACCCATTTATGTTGTGACGTTTGATTGCACACAAAGTGTTCCTCCGGTATTCGGGAGTTGCATAATATCATAGTCCGAGGAACATGTATAAGTCATGAAGAAATCAGTAGCAATGAAACTGTAACGATCATAATGCTAAGCTAACGAATGGGTCTTGTCCATCACATCATTCTCCTAATGATGTGATCCTGTTGATCAAGTGACAACACATGTCTATGGTTAGGAAACATAACCATCTTTGGTAAACGAGCTAGTCAAGTAGAGGCATACTAGGGACACTTTGTTTTGTCTATGTATTCACACATGTACTAAGTTTCCGGTTAATACAATTCTAGCATGAATAATAAACATTTATCATGAAATAAGGAAATAAATAACAACTTTATTATTGCCTCTAGGGCATATTTCCTTTAGTCTCCCACTTGCACTAGAGTCAATAATCTATATTACAAAGTAATGATTCTAACACCCATGGAGTTTTGGTGCTAATCATGTTTTGCTCGTGGAAGAGGCTTAGTCAACGGGTCTGCAACATTCAGATCCGTATGTATCTTGCAAATCTCGATGTCCCCTTCCGACACTTGATGACGGATGGAATTGAAGTGTCTCTTTATGTGCATGGTTCTCTTGTGAAATCTGGATTCTTTTGCCAAGGCAATTGCACCAGTATTGTCACAAAAGATTTTCATTGGACCCGATGCACTAGGTATGACTCCTAAATCGGATATGAACTCCTTCATCCAGACTCCTTCATTTGCTGCTTCCGAAGCAGCTATGTATTTCGCTTCACACGTAGATCCCGCCACGACGCTTTGCTTGGAACTGCACCAACTGACAGCTCCACCATTCAATAAAAATACGTATCCGGATTGTGACTTAGAGTCATCCGGATCAGTGTCAAAGCTTGCATCGATGTAACCGTTTACGACAAGCTCTTTGTCACCTCCATAAATGAGAAACATATCCTTAGTCCTTTTCAGGTATTTCAGGATGTTCTTGACCGCTGTCCAATGATCCACTCCTGGATTACTTTGGTACCTCCCTGCTAAGCTTATAGCAAGGCACACATCAGGTCTGGTACACAGCATTGCATACATGATAGAACCGATTGCTGAAGCATAGGGAATGACTTTCATTTTCTCTCTATCTTCTATAGTGGTTGGGCATTGAGTCTGACTCAACTTCACACCTTGTAACACATGCAAGAACCCTTTCTTTGACTGATCCATTTTGAACTTCTTCAAAACTTTATCAAGGTATGCGCTTTGTGAAAGTCCAATTAAGCGTCTTGATCTATCTCTATAGATCTTGATGCCCAATATGTAAGCAGCTTCACCGAGGTCTTTCATAGAAAACTTTTATTCAAGTATCCCTTTATGCTATCCAGAAATTCTATATCATTTCCAATCAACAATATGTCATCCACATATAATATTAGAAATGCTACAGAGCTCCCACTCACTTTCTTGTAAATACAGGCTTCTCCAAAAGTCTGTATAAAACCATATGCTTTGATCACACTATCAAAACGTTTATTCCAACTCCGAGAGGCTTGCACCAGCCATAAATGGATCGCTGGAGCTTGCACACTTTGTTAGCACCCTTTGGATTGACAAAACCTTCTGGTTGCATCATATACAACTCTTCTTCCAGAAATCCATTTAGGAATGCAGCTTTTACATCCATTTGCCAAATTTCATAATCATAAAGTGCGGCAATTGCTAACATGATTCAGACAGACTTAAGCATCGCTACGGGTGAGAAAGTCTCATCGTAGTCAACTCCTTGAACTTGTCAAAAACCTTTTTGCAACAAGTCGAGCTTTGTAGACAGTAACATTACCGTCAGCGTCGGTCTTCTTCTTGAAGATCCATTTATTTTCTACGGCTTGCCGATCATCGGGAAAATCCACCAAAGTCCACACTTTGTTCTCATACATGGATCCCATCTCAGATTTCATGGCCTCAAGCCATTTCGCGGAATCTAGGCTCATCATCGCTTCCTCATAGTTTGTAGGTTCACCATGGTCTAGTAACATGACTTCCAGAATAGGATTACCGTACCACTCTGGTGCGGATCGTGCTCTGGTTGATCTACGAAGTACCGTAGTAACTTGATCTGAAGTTTCATGATCATCATCATTAGCTTCCTCACTAATTGGTGTAGGCATCACTGGAACTGATTTCTATGATGAACTACTTTCCAATTCGGGAGAAAGTACAATTACCTCATCAAGTTCTACTTTCCTCCCACTCACTTTTTTCGAGAGAAACTCCTTCTCTAGAAAGGATCCATTCTTAGCAATGAATATTTTGCCTTTGGGTCTATGATAGAAGGTGTACCCAACAGTTTCCTTTGGGTATCCTATGAACACGCACTTCTCCGATTTGTGTTCGAGCTTATCAGGTTGAAGCTTTTTCACATAAGCATCGTAGCCCCAAACTTTAAGAAACGACAACTTTGGTGTCTTGCCAGACCACAGTTCATAAGGCATCGTCTCAACGGATTTTGATGGTGCCCTATTTAAAGTGAATGCAGTCGTCTGTAAAGCATAACCCCAAAACGATAGTGGTAAATCAGTAAGAGACATCATAGATCGCACCATATCTAACAAAGTACGGTTACGACGTTCGGACACACCATTTCGCTGTGGTGTTCCAGGTGGCGTAAGTTGTGAAACTATTCCACATTGTTTCAAATGAATACCAGACTCGTAACTCAAATATTCACCTCCACGATTAGATCGTAGAAACTTTATTTTCTTGTTACAATGATTTTCCACTTCACTCTGAAATTCTTTGAACTTTTCAAATGTTTCAGACTTATGCTTCATCAAGTAGATATAACCATATCTGCTCAAATCATCTGTGAAGGTAAGAAAATAATGATACCCGCCACGAGCCTCAACATTCATTGGACCACATACATCGGTATGTATTATTTCCAATAAGTCAGTAGCTTGTTCCATTGTTCCGGAGAACGGAGTTTTAGTCATCTTGCCCATGAGACACGGTTCGCAAGCACCAAGTGATTCATAATCAAGTGATTCCAAAAGCCCATCAGCATGGAGTTTATTCATGCGCTTTATACCGATATTACCTAAACGATAGTGCCACAAATAAGTCGCACTATCATTATTAACTTTGCATCTTTTGGTTTCAATATTATGAACATGTGTAGCATCATGATCGAGATTCAACAAATATAGACCACTCATCAGGGGTGCATGACCATAAAAGATATTATTCATATAAATAGAACAACCATTATTCTCTGATTTAAATGAATAACCGTCTCGCATCAAACAAGATCCAGATATAATGTTCATGCTTAACGCTGGCACCAATAACAATTATTCAGGTCTAAAACTAATCCCGAAGGTAGATGTAGAGGTAGCGTGCCGACGGCGATCATATCGACTTTGGAATCATTTCCCACGCGCATCGTCACCTCGTCCTTAGCCAATCTTTGTTTAATTCGTAGCCCATGTTACGAGTTGCAAATATGAGCAACAGAACCAGTATCAAATACCCAGGTGCTACTACGAGTATTAGCAAGGTACACATCAATAACATGTATATCAAATATACCTTTCACTTTGCCATCCTTCTTATCCGCCAAATACTTGGGGCAGCTCCGCTTTGAGTGACCAGTCCCTTTGCAGTAAAAGCACTCAGTCTCAGGCTTAGGTCCAGACTTCCCCTTCTTCCCTTTACCATTTTTCTTGAAACTAGTGGTCTTGTTGACCATCAACACTTGATGCTCCTTCTTGATTTCTACCTCCGCAGCCTTTAGCATTGCGAAGAGCTCGGGAATTGTCTCGTTCATCCCTTGCATATTATAGTTCATCACGAAGCCTTTATAGCTTGGTGGCAGTGATTGAAGAACTCTGTCAATGACACTATCATCAGGAAGATTAACTCCCAGCTGAGTCAAGTAGTTATGGTACCCAGACCTTCTGAGTATATGTTCACTGACAGAACTATTCTCCTCCATCTTGCAGCTATAGAACTTGTTGGAGACTTCATATCTCTCAACTCGGGCATTTGCTTGAAATATTAACTTCAACTCCTGGAACATCTCATATGCTCCATGACATTCCAAACATCGTTGAAGTCCCGATTCTAAGCCGTAAAGCATGGCACACTGAACTATCGAGTAGTCATCAGCTTTGCTCTGCCAGACGTTCTTAACGTCATCCGTAGCATCTGCAGCAGGCCTAGCACCTAGCGGTGCTTCCATGACGTAATTCTTTTGTGTAGCAATGAGGATAATCCTCAAGTTACGGACCCAGTCCGTGTAGTTGCTGCCATCACCTTTCAACTTAGCTTTCTCTAGGAACGCATTAAAATTCAAAGGAACGGTAGCACGGGCCATTGATCTACAATAACATAGACATGCAAAATAACTATCAGGTACTAAGTTCATGATAAACTAAAGTTCAATTAATCATATTACTTAAGAACTCCCACTTAGATAGACATCCCTCTAGTCATCTAAATGATCACGTGATCCATATCAACTAAACCATGTCCGATCATCACGTGAGATGGAGTAGATTTCAATGGTGAACATCACAATGTTGATCATATCTACTATATGATTCACGCTCGATCTTTCGATCTTAGTGTTCTAAGGCCATATCTGCATATGCTAAGCTCGTCAAGTTTAACCCGAGTATTCTGCGTGTGCAAAACTGGCTTGCACCCGTTGTATGTGAACGTAGAGCTTATCACACCCGATCATCATGTGGTGTCTTGGCACGACGAACTGTAGCAATGGTGCATACTCAGGGAGAACACTTATACCTTGAAATTTAGTAAGGGATCATCTTATAATGCTACCGCCGTACTAAGCAAAATAAGATGCATAAAAGATAAACATCACATGCAATCAAAATATGTGACATGATATGGCCATCATCATCTTGTGCTCATGATCTCCATCACCGAAACATCGTCCTGATCTCCACCGTCACCGACGTGGCATCTTGATCTCCATCGTAGTGTCGTTGTCGTCTCGCCAATGTTGCTTCCACGACTATAGCTACCGCTTAGTGATAAAGTAAAGCAATTACATGGCGATTGCATTTCATACAATAAAGTGACAACCATAAGGCTCCTGCCAGTTGCCGATAACTTTACAAAACATGATCATCTCATACAACAACTTATATCTCATCACGTCTTGACCATATCACATCACAACATGCCCTGCAAAAATAAGTTAGACGTCCTCTACTTTGTTGTTGCAAGTTTTACGTGGCTGCTACGGGCTTCTAGCAAGAACCGTTCTTACCTACGCATCAAAACCACAACGATTTTTCGTCAAGTTTGTTGTTTTAACCTTCAACAAGGACCGAGCGTAGTCAAACTTGATTCAACTAAAGTTGGAGAAACAGACACCCGCCAGCCACCTATGTGCAAAGCACGTCGGTAGAACCAGTCTCATGAACGCGGTCATGTAATGTCGGTCCGGGCCGCTTCATCCAACAATACCGCCGAACCAAAGTAAGATGGTTGCTGGTAAGCAGTATGACTATTATCGCCCACAACTCTTTGTGTTCTACTCGTGCATATAACATCTACGCATAGACCTGGCTCGGATGCCACTGTTGGGGAATGCAGTAATTTAAAAAAAATCCTACGATCACGCAAGATCTATCTAGGATTTGCATAGCAATGAGAGGGGAGAGTGTGTCCATGTACCCTCGTAGACCGAAAGCGGAAGCGTTTAGTAACGCGGTTGATGTACTCGAACTTGTTCGTGATCCAACCGATCCAAGTACCGAACGTACGGCACCTGCGCGTTCAGCACACGTTCAGCTCGATGACGTCCCTCGTGCTCTTGATCCATTTGAGGACGAGGGTGAGTTCCGTCTGCACGACGGCGTGGCAACGGTGATGATGATGTTACCGGCGCAGGGCTTCGCCTAAGCACTACGATGGTATGATCGAGGTGTGTAACTGTGGAGGGGGCACCGCACACGGTTAAGAGAAACTTGTGTGTCCTAGGGTGCCCCCCTGCCCCCGTATATAAAGGAGGAGAGGGAGGCCGGCCGGCCCCTGTAGGGCGTGCCAAGGAGAGGAGTCCTACTAGGACTCCAAGTCCTAGTAGGATTCCACTTGGTGGACGGGGGGAAGAAGGAAGCAGGGGGAGAGGGAGAGGGAAAGGGGGGCGCGCCCCCTCCCCTAGTCCTATTCGGACTCCCCTTGGGGGAGGGGCGCCACCACCTGGTGGCTGCCCTCTCTCTCCCCTAAGGCCCATGTTGGCCCATTACTTCCCCGGGGGGTTCCAGTAACCCCTGCAGCACTCCGATAATTATCCGGCACTTCCCGAAACTCATCCGGTGTCCGAATAACATCGTCCAATATATCAATATTTATGTCTCGACCATTTCGAGACTCCTCATCATGTCCGTGATCTCATCTGGGACTCCGAACAAACTTCGGTCATCAAAACACATAACTCATAATACATATCGTCATCGAACGTTAAGCGTGCGGAAACTACGGGTTCGAGAACTATGTAGACATCACCGAGACACATCTTCGGCCAATAACTAATTGCCGAACCTAGATGCTCATATTGGCTCCTACATATTCTACGAAGATCTTTATCGGTCAAACCGCATAACAACATACGTTGTTCCCTTTGTCATCGGTATGTTACTTGCCCGAGATTCGATCGTCAGTATCCTCATACCTAGTTCAATCTCGTTACCGAAAAGTCTCTTTACTCGTTCCATAATACTTCATCCCGCAACTAACTCGTTAGTCACATTGCTTGCAAGGCTTATAATGATGAGCATTACCGAGAGGGCCCAGAGATACCTCTCCGAAACACGGAGTGACAAATCCTAATCTCGATCTATGCCAACCCAACAAACACCTTCGGAGACACCTGTAGAGCATCTTTATAATCACCCATTTACGTTGTGACGTTTGATTGCACACAAAGTGTTCCTCTGGTATTCGGGAGTTGCATAATCTCATAGTCCGAGGAACATGTATAAGTCATGAAGAAATCAGTAGCAATGAAACTGTAACGATCATAATGCTAAGATAACGAATGGGTCTTGTCCATCACATCATTCTCCTAATTATGTGATCCCATTCATCAAATGACAACACATGTCTATGGTTAGGAAACATAACCATCTTTGATAAACGAGATAGTCAAGTAGAGGCATACTAGGACACTTCGTTTTGTCTATGTATTCACACATGTACTAAGTTTCCGGTTAATACAATTATAGCATGAATAATAAACATTTATCCTGAAATAAGGAAATAAATAACAACTTTATTATTGCCTCTAGGGCATATTTCCTTCAAGAACAACGTATGTTGTTATGCGGTTTGACCGATAAAGATCTTCGTAGAATATGTAGGAGCCAATATGAGCATCCAGGTTCCGCTATTGGTTATTGACCGGAGAGGTGTCTCGGTCATGTCTACATAGTTCTCGAACCCGTAGGGTCCGCACGCTTAACGTTCGATGACGATTTTGTATTATATGAGTTATGTGTTTTGATGACCGAATGTTGTTCGGAGTCCCGGATGAGATCACGGACATGACAAGGAGTGTAGAAATGGTCGAGACATAAAGAATGATATATTGGACGATGTTATTCGGACACCGGAAGAGTTCCGAGAGGTACTAGGTAAAAATGGAGTGCCGGAGGGGTTACCGGACCCTCCCCCACCC
>NC_057811.1:491399156-491401051 GCF_018294505.1 Triticum aestivum
GAATATGTGACGCCCCCGATTCGACCGTACACTAATCATACACGCAAATGTGTACGATCAAGATCAGGGACTCACGGGAAGATAACACAACAGAACTCTAGACACAAATAAAATAATACAAGCTTTATATTACAAGCCAGGGGCCTCGAGGGCTCGAATACATAAGCTCGATACACAAGAGTTAGCGGAAGCAATAATATCTGAGTACAAACATAAATTAAACAAGAATGCCTTAAGAAGGCAAGCCCAAAACAACAACGATCGAAGAGGCAAGGCCTCCTGCCTGGGACCTCCTAACTACTCCTGGTCGTCGGCGGTCTCCATGTAGCAGTTTCCGTCGGTGGTGTCATCTGGCTCCAGGGATCCACCATTTGGTTGCAACAACCGGAAAGAAGAAAGAAAGGGGAAAAGGGGGGTAGCAAAGCAACCGTGAGTACTCATCCAAAGTACTCGCAAGCATCAGATCTATACTAAGTATGCATTGGTATCAAATGGAAGGGTTCTATCTGTGGACTGAACTGCAGAATGCCAGAAGAGAGGGGGAAAGCCTAGCCTATCGAAGACTAGCATCTTCAAGCATCTCGAAGCATCTTGCAGCATTCAGAAGAGTAAATAGTAGCAGTTTAATTAACAAGCATGTTGTAACATTAACGCCCAGAGATCCTTTCTTGACTCCCTGCGAGGAAGCAATCCCGGAGCCACATATATCAAGTATCCATTTCTATTTGTAATAGATCAGGATACAAGTCTGAATGTCCGTTACCGGGGACACGGCTATTAATAGATAATCTTCCCTGCAGGGGTGCACCACGTTACCCGACACACTTGATTACTCTGGCCGGACACACTTTTCTGGGTCAACGCCCGGCCTCGGAAAGTCAACACATCGCAGCCCTACCTAGGCTCAGCAGAGAGGTCCCCGCCGGTCTACATCCTAAGCACTCCGGGGTCATGGGCCATCGCCCGTTGCACTCTGGGTCGTTGCTCGCAGGGTGAATACCAGCACCGCCTCGGATGGCCAGCACGATCCGACCGTGCCGCAATGTTGAACTAGAGGTCTGACAAAGCTTCGGCTAATACTACGACGTCGAGGCCCATAACTATTCTCGCGTGGTGGTTAGTGCATAAAGGCCAAAGGCCAACTCAGAACAAATACCCAAACCATGTTAGTGCATTGGGGGCTCGCGGTAACGAGCAGAGACTCACGATAATGTGACCCCGTCGCCCCGTCTCGAGGAAATACGGCAAGGGCTAGCCCAGCCCACTCGAGGGCGGCCTGCCTGCCCGGCCGTGCCTCGTAACCATCTTGCGGGTGCTCTCCAGGCCCGCCCGACTTTCAGAAAGGTCTCCAGCAAAGTCAAGGTAACCGTGTGTCCAAACATCAAGGGGAAAACCCGAGGAATCACCCTCGATGGATTCCACTCGATGTAATCATCAAGGTGAACATATGAGGAACCACTCTCGAGGTTCACACTTGAGGTGTTGCACGACAGAGCCGTATCGGGAATGGTGAAGGAGGAACCACCCTCGTTGACCACGACTGAATAGCTACACTATAGAATTATCATCAGGAGTGCATTATGAGGTATCACCCTCGGCACTCGATAGTAGCTCTGCAGAGTCGAGCAACAAAAAGGGGCGTTATGTGATTTGAGGTGTCGGGCTCTGGTCGTCGATCTCGTTACTCGAGTCGTCGATGATGAAGCAGGGGCAACAAGGGCAAGGTGGGGGTCACTGATGGATCACTAACCAACCTATACTAAGCAGTTTAGGATAAGCAGTTAGGTAACAATAAGCAGGTTACAAAAGCAGGCGATGCATCAGAATAGGAGCAATCAATAACAATAGCAAAATCTAATGCAAGCATGAGAGAATGGAATGGGCGATATCGGGAT
>NC_057811.1:491401318-491435225 GCF_018294505.1 Triticum aestivum
GCTCTGCTGAAACGGAAGGAGGGTCGTCGTTGACGTAGTCGGTCACAACGGCATCAGCAGCGGTCTCGGGGTCTACCGGAGGAGAAGAGGGGGAAGAAATAGTAAATACTGAGCAAACATATACATGACAGGGTAACACGCGGGGCTAGGGGTGTTCTAACGCAGTGCTGCACGATACCGGCGAAGGGGGGGTAATATCCAGGAAAGTTTTCCCGAAGTTTGGCATTTTCGGACACACGAACCGGAGGGGGAAAGGTTCGATGTTCGCTATGCTAGGGACGTGTGGCGGACAAACGAACCACGTATTCGGATTCATCTCGTCGTTCTGAGCAACTTTCATGTATAAAACTTTTTCATCCGAGTTGCGGATTATTTTATATGATTTTTCAAAGTTTTAATTGATTTTCTAATTTATGAAATTCTATTAATTCGAAAATAAATCAGCAAAAACTTTTGTTACCTGGTGTCACAATAGCCTATGTATATGACAGTGGGGCCAGTATGGTGCTGAGTCAGCAGGGTCAACAGTCAACATTGACTGGGTTGACTTGTCAAAACTGGGCTGTAGGGCCCAGGTGTCATTGGGTCATTTTTTTAACAGATTGTTTATTTAGTCTTTTAGTCTAGTTAGTGGTGGGGCCCATAAGTCATACTCTATGTAGGTTAGTACTAGTACCTGTTTTAGGTTAGTTAAATAAGACTAATCATAGTATAATGGCCGGCCCGTGGTAGTGGCTCAAGCCATGCGTTTGGCTAGGCAAACCAGGGGCAGCATGCACAGCACATAGGCCACGACGGCCATGTCCAAGAGCAGCAGCGCTGTAGAGCAGCGGCAGTAGCTAAGTAACAGCATCAGCGCAGCCAGCAACGCAGCAGCAGCAATAGCAGTGGCAAGGTAGCACCAACAGCAGCGTGGCAATTGCAGCAGCAGGGGAGCGGGCGAGCGGCCAGCATAGGCGGCGAGCTGTATACAGGAGGCAGCGGCGGCGGTGCTAGCGGCAGTAGGGAGCAGCGGGCGGCAACGGCGACGCACGGGCGCGGGCGTGGGCACATGCGGGGGCCGCCAAGGCAGCAGGTGCGCGCAGCAGTAAGCAGCAACACGTACATAGGAGCTCGGGCTCCGGCCATGGCGACTACAGATGACCACGGGCGCGGCGGCAAACCGCACAGATCAAAGGGGAAAAGCGAGGGAATCGGCAGAGAGGCTCACCCCGGTGCTTGTGGTTGAGGTTGGGAGGTCGGGGGCGGCCTGGAGCAGCGGCAGCCGGCGATGGACGTCGGCGACCGTGGGAGAAAATGAGGACGATGGCGAGGCCGCGGGGTGTTCCGGCACGGGTTCTTCAGTGTAGTCCAAGGAGACGACTGTAGGGAGGCTCCTGGACATGCTAGCCGGCGACAGGGAGGCCGGTGGCCGCGGGATCGACGAGGTCCATGGCGACCACGATGCGTTGTTCGCGGGAGAGAGGGAAGAGGCGCGAGGAAGAGGGGGAGAAGCTAGTAGGGTGGCCGACTGGGCCGGCGGGGTCGAGGCCCAGTGGGGAAAGGGGGGTTCCTTTTCTCTATTTTTATTTCTTTTATTTTCTATTAAAAGGATAGCTTACTGTTTTGGATGGAATCAAGGCATCAAATGATTTTGTTGAATGCAAAACTTAGCAAATAATTCAGGCACAACATTGTGGTGTTGCCTAAAAAGTTTCAGGGCCAATGGAATTGTTCAAGCATTTTTAGAAATTAAAAAGGCCATTTAATATGATGTTGGACCACTTTAATTTTCCTAGGAATTTATTAGTAAGTCAGATGAAGTTGGTTTCAACACAACAACGATCAGGGGAATTTATAGGATTATTCGAACATTTTAGTATTACCGTTCGGGGAAATATTATAGACTTTATTTTAAATTTGAATTTGGACCGGATTCGAACTAACGCGAGTTTAACAACAGAAACCATGATGACATGGCATCATTAGCAGAGAATTACTGTAGCTTAACTATCCGGGCGTTACAAATCTCCTCCACTAGGAGGTAGAAGGAAACAAGAAGGGGGTATTCATCACGTGGTCGATCTTCGCGTTCCCAAGTGGCTTCATCTTCAGAATGATTTGACCACAGAATTTAAGAAATTTGATAGCCCTACGGGTGCGACGTTCAGCTTGATCGAGAACGCAGACCGGACAGATACTTCAGACTTCAATGTAGCGTTTTCAATTCTCACAAGGGAGAAGCGTCTCACGCATTCAAGGAATAAATTCGTGCTTCGGCATTCCGAACAAGATGAGCATGGTAGCTTACTATCCCATTTGAAGGATGTAGCAGATGGACGGTTTAGTGGCGCAAATGATAGAAGCAGTATGGGTTTTCAACCATTCCATTCGCAGAATGAGGTCAATATTGGAAGAATTCAAAACACTAGGGGAAAACATGGAATTCCAACCCTTCAATTTCAACGGGGACGTTGTGACTAACCATGGTGGTTCGACATTGACCCGCGGAATGCAGCTTGGAATTCCGCCAAGTGATAACGGTTCCAATAGGCAAGGAGCGCCTGTGACCGTCCCACCATTGAGCAGCGGGACCTTTCAGGTAATACGCCGCGAAGGTGACATAGTTGGCAGGGGCTACATCAGCAAACGCCAAATCTAAAGTGATGTCATGGAGCCAGGCATAAGCATCAAGTGGCTGGTTTGAGCTGCGGTGGATGACAGGGTTGAGACGCGCAAAGTCTTGCAGAGTCACTGGGACTGCTTGCTGATTCATATTGGGGCGCGGAAACTGAGCAGTGACTCCTACCATGAGCTGGCGATACAGTATCAAACTGTTGTATCATTCCAGTCATGTATTCGGGCGGTTAGGACCAGTGGGTCTAACTATCCTGCTTAAATGCAACAGGGAGTAGTTTAGCAAGGGGTGGTGCAAGTGTATGGAGTCACTCATGCACGCGATGAAGGGATACCACAATGGGACATAGCAAAGGCTATATCAGCGTCGAAGAAAACCACTAGAGTGAGGGATTTGAAAGTGACGACGCGGGGTGCCCTCAATAAAAGGAACCTGCGGTCAGTGAACATTGTGAAGCAGAGCTTGGCCCTCAATTCGAGAAAGGCATAATACAAATCTCTGGGTGGATGTGATCACGAGATCCTAAGGTTAGATTTAGGAAAATCATTTAACCGAATAGAAGAGAAATCAGAGTCCCAGAGTATAGACGAGGAGTAAAAGATACTAATATATACCTCCCGAATGGTGACGTGGGCCCGTAAGCCACACAACCATGTTAGTAAAACAGTTTTTCAAAGACTAGACTCAACTTCGGCCACGGAGTTTGAAAGGGGATCCTACAGGCAGACTTAACCATCTTTGATTAACGAGCTAGTCTAGCATAATGATCGTTTCAGTTTTATTGCTACTGCTTTCTTCATGACAAAATACATGTTCCTCCGACTATGAGATTATGCAACTCCCGGACACCAGAGGAATACCTTGTGTGCTATCAAACGTCACAATGTAACTGGGTGATTATAAAGATGCTCTACAGGTATCTCCGAAGGTGTCTGTTGGGTTGGCATAGATCGAGATTAGGATTTGTCACTCCGAATGTCGGAGAGGTATATCTGGGCCCTCTCGGTAATACACATCATATGAAGCCTTGCAAGCAAAGTGACTAATGAGTTAGTTGCGGGATGTTGTATTACGAAACGAGTAAAGAGACTTGACGGTAACGAGACTGAACTAGGTATGATGATACCGACGATCGAATCTCGGGCAAGTAACATACCAATGACAAAGAGAACAACGTATGTTGTTATGCGGTTTGACCGATAAAGATCTTCGTAGAATATGTAGGAGCCAATATGAGCATCCAGGTTCCGCTATTGGTTATTGACCGGAGAGGTGTCTCGGTCATGTCTACATAGTTCTCGAACCCGTAGGGTCCGCACGCTTAATGTTCGATGACGATTTTGTATTATATGAGTTATCTATTTTGATGACCGAATGTTGTTCGGAGTCCCGGATGAGATCATGGACATGACGAGGAGTCTCGAAATGGTCGATACATAAAGAATGATATATTGGATGATGTTATTCGAACACCGGGAGAGTTCTGAGAGGTACCGGGTAAAAACGGAGTGCCGGAGGGGTTACCGGAACCCCCCGGGGAAGTAATGTGCCAACATGGGCCTTAGGGGAGAGAGAGGGCAGGCCACGAGGAGGTGCTCCCCCATGAGGAGTCCGAATAGGACTAGGGGAGGGGGCGCGCCCCCCTCTCTCTCTCCCTCTCCTTTCCTTCTTCCCCTTCCACCAAGTGGAATCCTACTAGGACTTGGAGTCCTGGTAGGACTCCTCTCTCTTGGCGCACCCTATAGGGGCCAGCCGGCCTCCCCCTCTCCTCCTTTATATACGGAGGCAGGGGTGAAGGAAATATGCCCTAGAGGCAATAATAAAGTTATTATTTATTTCCTTAATTCATGATAAATGTTTATTATTCATGCTAGAATTGTATTAACCGGAAACATAGTACATGTGTGAATACATAGACAAACAGAGTGTCCCTAGTATGCCTCTACTAGACTAGCTCGTTTATCAAAGATGGTTATGTTTCCTAGCCATAGACATATGTTGTCATTTGATGAACGGGATCACATCATTAGGATAATGATGTGATGGACAAGACCCATTTGTTAGCTTAGCATTATGATCGTTACAGTTTTATTGCTACTGCTTTCTTCATGACTTATACATGTTCCTCGGACTATGAGATTGTGCAACTCCCGAATATCCGGAGGAACACTTTGTGTGCAATCAAACGTCACAACGTAAATGGGTGATTATAAAGATGCTCTACAGGTCTTTCCGAAGGTGTTTGTTGGGTTGGCATGAATCAAGATTAGGATTTGTCACTCCGTGTTTCGGAGAGGTATCTCTGGGCCCTCTCGGTAATACTCATCACTATAAGCCTTGCAAGCAATGTGACTAATGAGTTAGTTGCGAGATGAAGTATTACGGAACGAGTAAAGAGACTTGCCGGTAATGAGATTGAACTAGGTATGATGATACCGACGATCGAATCTCGGGCAAGTAACATACCGATGACAAAGGGAACAACGTATGCTGTTATGCGGTTTGGCCGATAAAGATCTTCAAAGAATATGCAGGAGCCAATATGAGCATCCAGGTTCCGCTATTGGTTATTGACCGGAGATGTGTCTCGGTCATGTCTACATAGTTCTCGAACCCGTAGGGTCCGCACGCTTAACGTTCGATGACGATTTGTATTATGAGTTTATGTGATTTGATGACCGAAGGTTGTTCGGAGTCCCGGATGAGATCACGGACATGACGAGGAGTCTCGAAATGATCGAGCCGTAAAGATCGATATATTGGAAGGCTATATTCGGACATCGGAAAGGTTCGTGGGACGTCACCGAGCTGAACGTGTGCAGATCGCGGAGGTGCCGTGCTTTCGTTTCTTGGATCGGTCAGATCGTGAAGACGTTCGACTACATCAACCACGTTGATATAACACTTCCGCTTACGGTCTACGAGGGTACGTAGACGATACTCTTCCCTCTCGTTGTTATGCATCACCATGATCTTGCGTGTCCATAGGAATTTTTTTGAAATTTCTGCGTTCCCCAAGAGTGGCATTTGAGCCAGGTCTATGCGTAGATGTTATATGCATGAGTAGAACACAAAGAGTTGTGGGCGATAATAGTCATACTGCTTACCAGCATGTCATACTTTGATTCGGCGGTATTGTTGGATGAAGCGGCCCAGACCGACATTACCCGTATGCTTACGCGAGACTGGTTCTACCGACGTGCTTCGCACACAGATGGCTGGTGGGTGTCTGTTTCTCTAGCTTTAGTTGAATCGAGTGTGGCTACGCCCGGTCCTTGTTGAAGGTTAAAATAACACACTTGACGAAAAATCGTTGTGGTTTTGATGCGTAGGTAAGAACAGTTCTTTCTAGAAGCCCGTAGCAGCCATGTAAAACTTGCAACAACAAAGTAGAGGACGTCTAACTTGTTTTTGCAGGGCTTGTTGTGATGTGATATGGTCAAGACGTGATGAGATATAAGTTGTTGTATCAGATGATCATGTTTTGTAAAGTTATCGACAACTGGCAGGAGCCATATGGTTGTCGCTTTATTGTATGCAATGCAATCGCCATGTAATTGTTTCACTTTATCACTAAGCGGTAGCGATAGTCGTGGAAGCAACTTTGGCGAGACGACAACGACGCTACGATGAAGATCAAGGTGTCGCGCCGGTGACTATGGAGATCATGTTGATGCTTCGGTGATGGAGATCATGAGCACAAGATGATGATGGCCATATCATGTCACATATTATGATTGCATGTGATGTTTATCCTTTTATGCATCTTATTTTGCTTAGAACGACGGTAGCATTATAAGATGATCCCTTACTAAATTTCAAGGTATAAGTGTTTTCCCATGAGTATGCACCGTTGCTACAGTTTGTCATGCCGAGACACCACGTGATGATCGGGTGTGATAAGCTCTACGTTCACATACAACAGGTGCACGCCAGTTTTGCACACGCGGAATACTCGGGTTAAACTTGATGAGCCTAGCATATGCAGATATGGCCTCGGAACAACTGAGATCGAAAGATCGAGCGTGAATCATATAGTAGATATGATCAACATAGTGATGTTCACCGTTGAAAACTACTCCATCTCACGTGATGATCGGACATGATTTAGTTGATACGGATCACGTGATCATTTAGATGACTAGAGGGATGTCTATCTAAGTGGGAGTTCTTAAGTAATATGATTAATTGAACTTTAGTTTATCATGAACTTAGTCCTGATAGTATTAGCATATCTATGTTGTAGATCAATAGCTCGCGATGTAGCTCCCCGTTTATATTTTGATATGTTCCTAGAGAAAACTAAGTTGAAAGATGTTAGTAGCAATGATGCGGACTTGGTCCGTGATCTGAGGATTATCCTCATTGCTGCACAGAAGTATTGTGTCCTTGATGCACCGCTAGGTGACAGAACTTTTGCAGGAGCAGATGCAGACGTTCTGAACGTTTGGCAAGCTCGATGTGATGACTACTTGATAGTTTAGTGCACCATGCTTTACGGCTTAGAACCGGGACTTCAAAAATGTTTTGAACGCCACAGAGCATATAAGATGTTCTAAGAAGTTGAAATTGGTATTTCATACTCATGCCCGTGTCGAGAGGTGTGAGACCTCTGACAGTACTTTGCCTACAAGATGGAGGAGAATAGCTCAACCAGTGAGCATATGCTCAGATTGTCTGGGTACTACAATTGCTTCAATCAAGTGGGAGTTAATCTTCCAGATAAGATAGTAATTGACAAAGTTCTCTAGTCACTATCACCAAGTTACTAGAACTTCGTGATGAACTATAATGTGCAAGGATGACGGAAGTAATTCCCGAGCTCTTCGCGATGCTGAAATCAGCGAAGTTAGAAATCAAGAAAGAGCATCAAGTGTTGATGGTTAACAAGACCACTAGTTTCAAGAAAAGGGCAAAGGGACAGAAAGGGAACTTCAAGATGAATAGCAAGCAAGTTGTTGCTCCCATGAAGAAGCCCAAAGCTAGACCCAAGCCTGAAACTGAGTGCTTCTACTGCAAAGGAACTGGTCACTGGAAGCGGAACTACCCCAAATACTTGGCGGATAAGAAGGATGGCAAAGTGAACAAAAGTATATTTGATATACATGTTATTGATGTGTACTTTACTAGTGTTTATAGCAACCCCTCAGTATTTTATACTGGTTTAGTTGCTATGAGTAGTAACTCGAAACGGGAGTTGCAAAATAAACAGAAAACTAGTTAAGGGCGGGGTGACGATGTGTGTTGGAAGTAATTCCAAGGTTGATAAGATCACCATCGCACACTCCCTATGCCTTCGGGATTGGTGTTGAACCTAAATAAATGTTATTTGGTATTTGCGTTGAGCATGAATATGATTTGATCATGTTCATTGCAATACGGTTATTCATTTAAGTCAAAGAATAATTGTTGTTCTGTTTACATGAATAAAACCTTCAATGGTCATACATCCAAAAAATATGGTTTATTGAATCTCGATCGTAGTGATACACATATTCATAATATTGAAGCCAAAAGATGCAAAGTTAATAATGATAAGTGCAAAATATTTGTGGCACTGCTGTTTAGGTCATATTGGTGTAAAGCGCATGAAGAAACTCCATGCTGATGGGCTTTTGGAATCACTTGATTATGAATCATATGATACTTACGAACCATGCCTCATGGGCAAGATGACTAGAACATCGTTCTCCGGAACAATGGAGCAAGCTACTGGCTTATTGGAAATAATACATACTGATGTATGAGGTCCAATGAGTGTTGAGGCTCGCGACAAGTATCATTATTTTCTGACCTTCACAGATGATTTGAGCAGATATGGGTATATCTACTCAATGAAACACAAGTCTGAAACATTTGAAAAGTTCAAAGAATTTCAGAGTGAAGTGGAGAATCATCGTAACAAGAAAATAAAATTTCTACGATCTGATCGCAGAGACGAATATTTGAGTTACGAGTTTTTGCCTTCATTTAAAACAAATGTGGAATAGTTTCAGAAACTCTTGCCACCTGGAACACCACAGCGTAATGGTGTGTCCGAACATCGTAACCGTACTTTACTAGATATGGTGCGGTCTATGATGTCTCTTACCGATTTACCACTATCGTTTTGGGGTTATGCATTAGAGACAGTTGCATTCACGTTAAATAGGGCACCATCTAAATCCTTTGAGATGACACCGTATGAACTATGGTTTGACAAGAAACCAAAGCTGTCATTTCTTAAAGTTTGGGGCTGCGATGCTTATGTGAAAAAGCTTCAACCTGATAAGCTCGAACCCAAATCGGAGAAGTGCGTCTTCATAGAATACCCAAAGGAAACTGTTGGGTACACCTTCTATCATAGATCCGAAGGCAAAATATTCGTTGCTAAGAATGAATCCTTTCTAGAGAAGGAGTTTCTCTCGAAAGAAGTGAGCGGGAGGAAAGTAGAACTTGATGAGGTAATTGTACCTGCTCCCGAATTGGAAGGTAGTTCATCACAGAAATCTGTTCCGGTGATGGCTACACCAATTAGTGAGGAAGCTAATGATGATGATCATGAAGCTTCAGATCAAGTTACTACAGAACTTCGTAGATCAACCAAAGCACGATCCGCACCAGAGTGGTACGGTAATCCTGTTCTGGAAGTCATGTTACTAGACCATGGTGAACCTACGAACTATGAGGAAGCGATGATGAGCCCAGATTCCGCGAAATGGCTTGAGGCCATTGAATCTAAGATGGGATCCATGTAAAACAAAGTGTTGACTTTGGTGGATTTGCCCGATGATCGGCAAGCCATAGAAAATAAATGGATCTTCAAGAGGAAGACGGACGCTGATAGTAGTGTTACTATCTACAAAGCTCGAATTGTCGAAAAAGGTTTTTGACAAGTTCAAGGTGTTGACTACGATGAGATTTTCTCACTCGTATTGATGCTTAAGTCTGTCCGAATCATGTTAGCAATTGCCACATTTTATGAAATCTGGCAAATGGATATCAAAACTACATTCCTGAATGGATTTATTTAAGAAGAGTTGTATGTGATGCAACCAGAAGGTTTTGTCAATCCTAAAGGTGTTAACAAAATATGCAAGCTCCAGTGATCCATCTATGGACTGGTGCAAGCATCTCAGAGTTGGAATATACACTTTGATGAGTTGATCAAAGCATATGGTTTTATACAGACTTTCGAAGAAACCTGTATTTACAAGAAAGTGAGTGGGAGCACTACAGCCTTTCTGATAAGTATATGTGAATGACATATTGTTGATCGGAAATAATGTAGAATTTTCTAGAAAGCATAAAGGAGTATTTGAAAGGAGTTTTTCAAAGAAAGACCTCAGTAAAGCTGCTTACATATTGAGCATCAAGATCTATAGAGATAGATCGAGACGCTTGATAAGATTTTTCAATGAGTATATACCTTGATAAGATTTTGAAGTAGTTCAAAATGGAATAGTCAAAGAAGTAGTTCTTGCCTGTGTTGCAAGGCGTGAAGTTGAGTAAGACTCAAAACCCGACCACGACAGAAAAAATAGAAAGAGAATGAAAGTCATTCCCTATGCCTTAGTCATAGGTTCTATGAAGTATGCTATGCTGTGTACCAGACATATTGTGTACCTCACCATGAGTTTGGCAAGAGGGTACAATAGTGATCTAGGAGCAGATCACTGGATAGCGGTCAAAATTATCCTTAGTGGAATAAGGATATATTTCTCGGTTATGGAGGTGATAAAGAGTTCGTCGTAAAGAGTTACGTCGATGCAAGCTTTTACACTACAGGTGATTATAAAGATGCTCTACAGGTGTTTCCGAAGGTGTTTGTTGGGTTGGCATGAATCAAGATTAGGATTTGTCACTCCGTGTTTCGAAGAGGTATCTCTGGGCCCTCTCGGTAATACTCATCACTATAAGCCTTGCAAGCAATGTGACTAATGAGTTAATTGTGAGATGAAGTATTACGGAACGAGTAAAGAGACTTGCCGGTAACGAGATTGAACTAGGTATGATGATACCGACGATTGAATCTCGGGCAAGTAACATATCGATGACAAAGGAAACAATGTATGTTGTTATGCGGTTTGACCGATAAAGATCTTTGAAGAATATGTAGGAGCCAATATGAGCATCCAGGTTCCGCTATTGGTTATTGACCGGAGATGTGTCTCGGTCATGTCTACATAGTTCTTGAACCAGTAGGGTCCGCACGCTTAACGTTCGATGATGATTTGTATTATGAGTTTATGTGATTTGATGACCGAAGGTTATTCGGAGTCCCGGATGAGATCACGGACATGACGAGGAGTCTTGAAATGATCGAGACGTAAAGATCGATATATTGGAAGGCAATATTCGGACATCGGAAAGGTTCCGAGTGATTCGGGTATTTTTCAGAGTACCGGAGAGTTACGGGAATTCGTATTGGGCCTTAATGGGCCATACGGGAAAGGAGAGAAAGGCCTCAAGGGTGGCCGCACACCCCCCATGGACTGGTCCGAATTGGACTAGGAAGGGGGGGCGCACCCTTCCTTCCTTCTCCTTCTCCCTTCCCCTCTTCCTACTCCATATGGGAGGTGGAATCCTACTAGGACTAGGGAGTCCTAGTAGGACTCCACACCTTGGGCGCGCCCTATGAGGGCCGGCCTCCTCCTCCCTCCCTCCTTTATATACGGAGGCAAGGGGGCACCCTAGAACACACAAGATGACAATTGTTTTAGCCGTGTGCGGTGCCCCCCTCCACAGTTACACACCTCGGTCATATCATCGTAGTGCTTAGGCGAAGCCCTGCGCCGGTAACTTCATCATCACCGTCACCACGCCGTCGTGCTGACGAAACTCTCCCCAGATCTCAGCTGGATCTAGAGTTCGTGGGACGTCACCGAGCTGAACGTGTGCAGATCGCGGAGGTGCCGTGCTTTCGGTACTTGGATCGGTCGGATCGTGAAGACGTTCGACTACATCAACCGCGTTGATATAACGCTTCCGCTTACGGTCTACGAGGGTACGTAGACGATACTCTTCCCTCTCGTTGCTATGCATCACCATGATCTTGCATGTCCGTAGGAAATTTTTTGAAATTACTGCGTTCCCCAATAGGGGGCACCCTAGAACACACAAGATCAATTGTCTTAGTCGTGTGCAGTGCCCCCCTCCACAGTTTACCACCTCGGTCATATCGCCGTAGTGCTTAGGCGAAGCCCTGCGCCGGTAACTTCATCATCACCGTCACCACGCAGTCGTGCTGACGAAACTCTCCCTCGTCCTCAACTGGATCAAGAGCTCGAGGGACGTCATCGTGCTGAACGTGTGCTAAACACGGAGGTACCGTACGTTCGGTATTTGGATCGGTTGGATCGTGAAGACATTCGACTACATCAACCGCATTACTAAATGCTTCCGCTTTCGGCCTACGAGGGTACGTGGACACACTCTCGCCACTTGTTGCTATGCTTATCCTAGATAGATCTTGCGTGATCGTAGGTAATTTTTTTTGAAATACTACGTTCCCCAACAATTCTTGCTTGTAAGGATAGAGATGATCTAGAAAAAAAATTATGCAAGTATAAAGAAAAGACTTTGAATGCTAGAATGAATTGTGATCCTAAGTTTGCTACTTCACCTATCTTTATTGATGATAATGATTATGGCACATAGTTAATTACTTTGGTTGAATCTGATCCTTTCCATGGTTATGAAACTGAAACTGTTGTGGCACATCTCACTATGAATGACATAGCCACCCTTTTTGCTCATGACGAGAAAATTTCTTATTATTATATTCTCAAATTATTTCCTTTCTCATTAAAGGGTGATGCTAAAGCTTGGTACAATACTCTTGCTCCTGGTTGTGTGCATAGTCCCCAGGACATGATTTATTACTTCTCTGAAAAATATTTTCCCGCTCATAAGAAACAAGCTGCCTTACAGGAAATATTTAAGTTTGTGCAAATTGAAGAAGAGAGTCTCCCACAAGCTTGGGGGAGGCTTCTCCAATTGCTTAATGCTTTGCCGGATCATCCTCTTAAGAAAAATGAAATACTCGATATCTTCTATAATGAACTAAACGATGCTTCTAGGGATTTCCTAGATAGTTGTGTTGGTTGTGTTTTCAGGAACTATTGGACAAGCTGAAGAATTATGGAATAACATATTGAAAATATGATGATTGGACTCTTCCTGAACCACCGCTTGAACCCACTCTGAAGAAGAGGGGTATCTTATATCTCAGTCCTGAAGATATACAAGAGGCAAAGAAATCTATGAGAGAAAAAGGTATTAAAGCCGAGGATGTAAAAGATTTACCTCCTATTGAAGAAATACATGGGCTTGATACACCACCACAACCTAAGGTGGTAGAGGTAAATTCTCTAATGAAATTCAATGATAATGATAATCCTCACAATATGCACCCTAGCCAATGCCTTTATGAGTTTGAAAATTACATTAGGAAGCAAGATCACTTCAATGCAAATGTTATGAAACAATTGAAATACAATTATGATATGATTGCTCGCTTGAGTGACTTGTTATTTAGAATCTCAAATGATGTTAGAGGTGTGGGGAAGCATGCTTCTATGGTTCAAACTCAGTTAGAACAAATTGCTAAATCTCAAAGAGAGTTGTTAGATGAAATGAATAATAATATCAATGATCATGCTGTTAGAGTAATGACTAGAGGAGGTAGGATGACTCAGGAACCACTTTATCCTGAGGGACACCCAAAAAGAATTGAACAAGACTCTCAAAGAGTTAATACTGATGCACCTAGTCCTTCTAAAAATAAAAAGAAGAAGAAAAATGAGTATTGGGAATGATAGAGTTTCCTTTGTCATCGGTATGTTACTTGCCCGAGATTCGATCGTTGGTATCTCCATACCTAGTTCAATCTTGTTACCGGCAAGTCTCTTTACTCGTTCCGTAATGCATCATCCCGCAACTAACTCATTAGTCACATTGCTTGCAAGGCTTATTATGATGTGCATTATCGAGAGGGCCCAGAGATACCTCTCCGATACTTGGAGTGACAAATCCTAATCTCGATCTATGCCAACCCAACAAACACCTTTGGAGATACCTGTAGAGCATCTTTATAATCACCCAGTTACGCTGTGACGTTTGATAGCACACAAGCCATTCCTCCGGTATTCGGGAGTTGCATAATCTCATAGTCAAAGGAATATGTATAAGTCATGAAGAAAGCAATAGCAATAAAACTTAACGATCATTATGCTAAGCTAACAGATGGGTCTTGTCCATCACATCATTCTCCTAAAGATGTGATCCCGTTCATCAAATGACAACACATGTCTATGGTTAGGAAACTTAACCATCTTTGATTAACGAGCTAGTCTAGTAGAGGCTTACTAGGGACACGGTATTTTGTCTATGTATCCACACATGTATCAAGTTTCCGGTTAATACAATTCTAGCATGAATAATAAACATTTATCATGATATAAGGAAATATAAAATAACAACTTTATTATTGCCTCTAGGGCATATTTCCTTCACCTCACTCTCCTCTCTCGCTCCGTCCCCTCCTCTCCCCTCTTCGATCCCAATCCAATTGGGCGTAATGTCGAGCTCCAACAGCCACTCCGGCCCCGGCCTCGACGTCGACGAAAATCTGGCCCTCCGCATTGCCTTGGAGCGGTCCAAGGTGGATACTGGGGGCATCTCAGGATCTGCATCATCGGTGTAGCTCCCGCGCTGGTTCAACACGAACGCCAGATCGAGCTGGCCCCTCCTGCCCCGCGTGTAGCTCCGATAGGGAGCGCAGTCTGTTCCATCCTCGTGCCTTCTCCTTCCCTCACATGCCGCTGATCCGCGCGAGCAGTGGTGACTGCTAGTGCCCGCGCTGTCGGCCCGCACGCGCACTCCAAAATCAGAAGCGTGCGTCGCCAGCCGCGCGAGGCAGTGGGCAAGGGAGAGGGACGCGACGGAGCAATCCATGCGCTCCCGCCATGGGATGCCAGCGGAGCACGACGAGGACAAGCGGCTCCTTGCTTGGGTCTGCCGCCGGTCGCTCACGACGGCGGAAGAACGTGAAGGCGCTCTGGCTTGCCATAGAGCAGTTGGAGCGCGAGACGAAGGGGGCAATGATGGAGGCGGCTCGGCTCGCCAAGTGGAAGCGGTAGCAGGACAGGGCCGTCCGTCGGATGAAGGGGTTGATTGTCCTCTCCGACTCCGACGACGACGACAACCAGAGCTCCACCTTCTCCTTCGATGACCACAACTCCACCTCCTCCTCCGACGACCAAGATCCTCCACCAGGCGCGGACGCCTACAACTACGCCGGCGAACAGAAGGGGAAAGGCCCGGCGAGGAAGTGGTGAAGAAGCTCCTCCTATGTTTATTATCTTTTTTAGTCGTCGAAGTTAAGAACTTGTCCGACGATGAACTCTGATGATATTTTGGATGATGTACAGTTCGTTTATGTGTATTTGGTTGTCCGTTTGATGTCGATTTCATTGTGTGTTGTTTGATCACGTAGAGTAACTCATGTTGCATGCGTAGTATGGATATAGGGTGCCCGGATGTGGAGAGGGAAATTTGAGACGTTCGGGGGCGTTTAAGGGGCTGAATTTCCTGTCCATGACTATACACTAGATCGGCAACGCGCCTTGGCGCGAGGGTGCCTGTCCCAACGATATTGTCAAGCCGTGGAAGATCAAACAACATGATGCATTAGTATGAAGGCAAGTTTAGCACATGTAACAAAGCTACCGATTATAGTGTTCAAGGGTAAGAAGAAACATGCACTCTGTCAAGAAGCAAGGCAGCATCCAATTCAGCATATGAGATTATGAAATGTTAATCTCTAAATTCCAGAACCATGCATCACAACATAATGTAATTAAAATTGGAAATCTTTACATATAGACCATTTTATTATTTATAAGAGATACACAGAATAAGGAGTCCCATATCAGAACATTCAGTAGCGTGACAAAATAAAAGGAGATGCATGTACATATCAGAACTGAGATTCTCCAAATCCCAAATTTTGGTCATGAAA
This sequence comes from Triticum aestivum, assembly GCF_018294505.1. Classification (NCBI taxonomy): domain Eukaryota; kingdom Viridiplantae; phylum Streptophyta; class Magnoliopsida; order Poales; family Poaceae; genus Triticum; species Triticum aestivum. Next base: position 491,416,939 of record NC_057811.1, read on the forward strand.
TATATTCTTTATCAGAATTTGAAATACCACAATGGGCTAATAATCACTGTCAATGTAAGGAACTGCATGCTTTTCTTTCGCTTCATATGAATTGAATTTCTCGATTAAATATTCATAGTTGATATCAATGTCCAACCTTGAAAGTGAAAGGTTTCAGTTCTCATTGAAACCACTGCATTAGTAACTCGATGCATTCGTTTTGTCTTCACTTTGTCATAGTAGACACATTTGCCCCATTCTGATTTTAAAACTCTGCTACACAAGTTAATATAATGACAATGTAAGTGCCAAAGATAATGAAAATGTTTGCTTCCTATAAGCTTATAAACATAGGAGTGGCAACCTAAGCATGTGGTGCCCTATCTTGACTTTATTCTATCAGTAGGCTTGCAAACATAAGATGACTTGCATGAGAACATCAATGCCAAAATCATCTGCCGCTCACAAAAATGACAGGTCATAGCAAAAGTAAAGCGTCCTGGTGTAAAGCTATATACATTCATGCAAAAAAATCTTATAATTATAGGCAGATTATTAACAAAAGTACATAGAATCGAAAGGTGTAGCGGCTACCGATACGTCTGAAGCTCATAGCAAGTAGGAAACTTCCCATGCAGAGTGTATGTCTTGGAAAGAAGAGAAAAGAAGGTGCAGCACCACAATACATAATTTGTTAGACTAAAGAGCACTACAATATCACAATAATTTGAAGGAGCAATTGTATGCCTAATCATGGTCTAAACATATGTGACTTTGGTACATGTATTTCTTTGATCATTTTTCATCTGAATAATCAGGTTCTTAAAATAATGACAGTCCAGTTTGATTATAATCAAATAAATCAACCAGCTATGCAAGCATGATAGTTATTAACAGAGAGACACATCACACCAGTTCAAAATTTCATGATAGGTGCTTACTATATTTTCTAAGATTGGCTGCATCTTATTAGAATCAAGAAATACATGTATACGCCAGCAGCTAGTGCTCCCAGGGAACTGAATTATGCTTATGCAGCGCCATGAATATCTAAATATACATTATACTGAATATATATGATGTATTTACTTTGTCTTTTCAGCTGTCGTGGTTAAAAGTTCTAAACCGGACTTATATTCTACAAAAATATTTACCTGGCATGATCCATTGTGTTGTTGCAAATATAAATATATTTTTAATCAATCATTTGTACATATCTAAACTCTACGATCTAGCCATGATTACTATGCAATTACGAAGTTCTCAACTTTCTCTTCTCTTCATTTATAATTAGAACATGACACACTACTTTGATATATCCCCTTCTTGACACAGAGATCCTAAAAACCATCAGGCACATAAGCCTAAAATAAACAGTGGTGATTACCTTGGGAAAAGATCACTTTCACCCTTCTCTTTCTACATAGATAAGCAAAAATGGTTCCTTAAATAGAGAAGTTTTTTGGAAAAATTCACATGGAGAAAGCAAGAAATCTAACCATGCTGCCGAGGTGAAGCATCTAACAACCCAAAAGGTACAACATAATAGCCATGAGGAGGAATGCCAAATGAGACCATAGAAAAAGGAATGCACAAAAAGAAACCAATCAACTTAAGGAACTTGATCGTTGTCATACCTTCATGTTGCCTTTGACTTAATCAAATGCCTGCAATTAAGCAACGAAGAACCACATTAGTGGCTACACAAGCTAGTAGAATGATACTACTGACAAATATAGCCAATGACCTATGTCTAAAGATATCACTATTCATTCTGGAGGTTACTTGATTAGCCCGACGTGGGAAGTTGGCAGCTCACGTATGGCATGGAGCATAAAAAATAATAGGTAGCCAGGTAGGCATCACGAGGTGGGCTTACCTTTGGAGGAGCATGGTGTTGGTGATTGGCCCCATTGGATGATCTTGCCCTCATAATGTAGTATTGAAACTGAAAATAATATGCAGCTATTAGGCATTGTTTCAGGACAAAGGATAATTACACTAATACCTATGTCTAAAGAAAGCAGCCAAATGCTGAATTGTTCGAGGAAACCTTCACATCTGACACAAGTATATCACGTAATAAGCAGCTATAACCTACCAAGTAGAAATACCACATCACCATGGGTAAGCAGTCCTATTGATTTTCATAATAAATACACCATCACCAAGGAACATACTCAGTTTTGAAGCAATGTGCATGTACTATTATAATGTTTGGCAACTGATTATAAACAGTAAGGAGCAAAGCAAGTGTTCACCAGTCCTTTTTAGTGAAAGAGCTTTGGCCAATCCTCTCCTCACGACCGCTCCAGCCATCCAACCGAAGTGCGAATTAGAACAAAGCGAATTGTTGCACTGCCATGTGATTTGCAAGACGGAGTTATCCAACAGAAGTGCAGTGAATAATGAATCTAAAAAACTCGATGAACTCTAACTCGATGACTAAAGTACCAATGTAACAGGATGCAACAAGTCATCAAAGATTTTTTTGGAGTATTTACATGTTAAAAGACTGACAAATGCTATCTATCAAGCCTCTTGAGATTTCATTTCATAAATAAAACACACAAAGTTCAGTAGACGTTCATACAGTATAAACTGAACCAAAAAATTGTGCAGATTCATGGAAATTGAACGTCCAACCAAATTTAATTTTGGGCATGCACATAGAAATTGAAGGACCAAATAACCATTGATGCATATCAACTATCTAAGACCTGACCTATCCTCTCCTCTCTGAAGAAACGGCTAGTGTGATGCAGTAAGCAAACTGGATGGCACCCAGAGCATAACATGAGAGGTAGAGAGGTAGAGGGAGAGACAATTTCTACCACTACTAAGGACAAAGAGCAGAAATATCTTGAGATACCTTCCGTCTCAACATCTCTCTTTCTTCCTTTGTCTAGTCAGCAGTCATGTCAATAATGCTCTGTAGTGATTCATCGTCATACAACAACCCAACCTGTAGAGAAGGACAAATCAGATGCAAAAGCCGATTCTGAGTTTTGCGACGACACGGAAGTTACTCATTCCTTTTCAGAATATAAGGCATATTTTGACCGTAATCTTGTATAATATTTAGTTATGGTTACAAGATAAGTGATAAGTGCTTTTGAATATGATGGATCCAATCAAGTCTATTTAATGTAACATAAACCACATATTATTAAAACTAATGCACGAATTTGGACTGTTAAAATATGTCTTATAATTTGAAAAGGAGGTAGTACTAATTAGTAACAATGATTATACTGCTCATGTCTGTGCTGTAAATGAGACTGTAGATATACAAAACAAATAAATGAAGAGTCAGCAAACAAACCCAAATTGCAGGCAAAGCACACAATCTCATCCAAGGTCCACCATCAGCACCTCCCATCTCCAGGTATATCTTCAACCTAACCTGCAAGGAGAATAAAAAAGAACAACTGATTGTTGAATTGAAATAACACCAATTAATATGTCACCATGCTAACCAAATCAAAGGTAAACCTCAGGAAAAATTGTCGTTAGATGGTTCTCCCAATCAATCAAAGTGGGCATCTCCCTTGGAACCTGTGGGAGCTTTCCTGCCATGAAAGCCTGCAAAATATACACAAGCCAAATAAGAGTTCTATAATTTCCAACAGCTAAAGTCATGTAGCAAAAAGCTTCAAAATAAGATAAAATTTACAAAGTTTACAACATATAACTGCAGACGTACTAAGATATTAGAGACAGGAAGAGATCCAAAATGACATTCCAGTACAGTCAATGTAATTCTTGTTCCGGTATACAAAATACATCGGGACGTCCCATGCATAGTCCACATATTGCTCAAATCTGCAACCAAGAACAAATTATAATCAGAACTCATTTAAACTGAAAGCCTCATTTTATGTAGGAATTGTTGTTGATAAAAATGACGCCATTGATCAAATAGCTGGCATTCTGGATGGCAAATAAGAAGAAGTTTGTATTAATGCCTACCCCAATGAGTCATCAAATCAATAGCTGGCATTCTGGATAGCAAATAGCTGGCATTCTGGATGGAAAATAATACGCAACTATTAGGCATTGTTTTGGGACAAAGGAGAATTACACTAATAATTATTTAGTTAGGCCTCACATATCACCTATGTCTAAAGAAAGAAGACTAATGCTGAATTGTTCGTCAAAACCTTCTCATCTGACGCAAGTATATCACATAATAAGGAGTTATAACCTACGGAGTAGCAATACCACATCATCATGGGTAAGCAGTCCTATTAATTTTCATAATAAATACACCATCACCATGAAACCAATAAAGAACATATGGTCGATCGTTTTGTGGCATGGCATAGTACATTTTGGAATGACCCAGAAGGTCGTCGAACAGTATATGCAACACTTACATACATGCCTCTTGACTCATGTTCTTCATCCGCAAAGGATACCATGTTGGATATGTCATCTTCATTGTACTGAAACTGATGAAAGCATGCTACAAGAATTAGGTAGAGGAATTAATGGAATCACAAAGTAAACTTGGGTCGGTGTCATCTAAACATGGGCATACTGTGATCTTATTACAAAATAGAACAGCATGGATTTACTAATTATGACATTGGATAATTCAACAATCCACTGGAAGTTGTAGGCTTTGGCCCAGAACAACTCTAATCCATCACGAGTACCTAATTTTTAGGTTCCAACAAAGTTTGTAGGGTTACCTAACAGTAATACCACACCGAGATCTCTGTATGTCAATGTTTGGTACCTGCAGCCCGGCCGACTTGGATTGGGTTGAGTCAACCATGCATTTGATTCCTCCTCTTTCTCCAGGGACTTCAGGCCACCAACTTGATCTTTCTCTGATTCCCTCATCGATCTCTGCCCCGAGTCAACCTGCTTGTCAACCATCTCAAGGTTGCAGCCCAAAACATTGGTCATCTGAATCCTGAAGCATCTGGATGGTTTGCAGCCCAGATTTTGGTCATCTGAATCCTGAAATAAATGGGATGGTTTGCAATTGTAGAGATCAAATTAACTCTGTTGATCCCAGGAGGAGAAGATGATGATCAGAAAAAAGTGCAAACACAAAAGGAACAAATACTTTTTTTTGCATGATGATAAGAGCTGACAAATTCTACAATCTTTGAATCGTTCTTCCTTTTTTGTGTTCTTATGGGAGACAAATCCTTGACTCTATATTTTCTTTTAATTTTTTTCCTTTTTCAACAGATAACACATTCTCTTCTCTCTGCTCTTGAGCATCAACAACAGCACTAATCAATTGAAAAAAGTTAGTTTTTACAGCCAAGCCGTACATCTAAATACACAAAATCACAGGCAATTATCCAAATCAAAGAATGGTACAGTTGAGCAGAGAAAGATGGGATCCTTTTTCCAACCCAAGAAGAAGGCAGTCCTAATGCAGCACCGTCCTCTGCTCAATTAAGAAAGGGAGAAGGAGAGTGGAGGGGAGATGAGGAAAATCTTACCAGTGATTAGGCCGTTTTCAGAGAAGAAGGGATGCCGTGGATGGGTCGTTGCAGTGACCGCCGAGTTCACGTCGTCGCTGTAGTTCACCTTCGGGTCGCCGCTTGAGAGGGAAGGGATCTGGGGGTGGCTCCGCGGTGATCTGGATGCGCCGCCTGACCTGCTCGGCCAACGTGGCCCTCGTTCTCCTGGCTCGTGATGAGGAGAGGAGGAGAGGAGAGGGTGGGGGCGCTCCTCTTGCCTTGTGCACGCGAGGACGACGACGAAGACGCCAGGGAAGTGGACGGCGGAGATCCGGCAGGCTGGGGCCGCTGGGCGACGGAGACGACGGTGGCGGCGTGGGAGCAGCTAGGGTTAGGGTTTGGGTGGAGGCGACGTAGAGGAGGAGGAGGGGCGCGCGAATGCGGGAGGAGGTCGCCGCAACAGCAGCAGGCCCATTTTATACGCAAGGATGCGAAATGACGAAAATGCCCTTGGGTGGGCGCTGGAATTACGTGTGGTGGCACGCGCGGGAGGTAACTATTCATTGTAGCAGTGTCTCCTCTCAATCCGGCGGCCCAGATCGTCTAGAGGCTCGATCCGACGCTCCAAAACGCATCAAAAAATTGATCCGACGGCCGACATTGGCTAAACTCTGAGAACGCTCGTGTTCTCCTGCTATGCTTATTTCTGGATGCTCTTAGAGCATTGGAGCTCAGGAGCAGATCACTCCCACTTGATTTTCTCATAGTTCCTAAACTACTCCTTTGGAGAAGTGACACGTAAGAAATAATGTTGAGACGGACACTAGGACCTTAATAAATGAAGTGCATCTTTCTTTAGTGAGTGGTTCTATAAATCCCATAAAATTCGGTGAAGGCATACCTTCACACGCCCTTCAATGATGCTAAATGTATCATCGAGATGACAATAAAATGTGCAAAAAAGTATTTCTGTTTAGGAACATACACAAGGTTACCGCGGGGACGGAGATGGGAGTCCAATACCCGTCTCGGTAATCCCATTACCAGCATGAGGTGGGAGGCCAGAGAAAAGTCCACTTGATTGCTCCTAATTCTTAAACTACTCCTTTTGAAAAGTGGCAGGTAAGAAATAATGTTGAGATGGACACTAGGACCTTAATAAATGCAGCGCATCTTTCTCCAGTGAGTGGTTGTATGCGCTGCGCAGGACACCGGGACCCATTTGACGCGACTTGCTTGTCTGCTCCTTTGTCCGGAGAATCTGTAGGGAGAGGAGGAGAAGGAGAGATCTAGAAAGGGGAGGAGAGGGAGAGGGGGGAGGGAGGGGGAGGGGAGACGATGGAGGGCGCTGTGGTAAGCGCTTCCATGGGTGTGATTGGCCCGCTCCTCGCCGAGCTTACCATCTTGTGTGCGCGCTTGCCCGAAGGCCGCCCAAAAACGGAGATGGAGTTCTTCGAGGAGAATCTGAGGAGCATCCAGGAGATGGTGTCCTCTCTCCACGCCGTGAAGATGTCTCACATGGTGGAAGAGGACGCGCTGCTGAAGAAGAGGTGGGCGAAGCAAGCCCGGGAGATCGCCTACGACACGCAAGACTTCGTCGACCTCTTCAGGCACGGCGCCGGCCTGTCTCTGTCTGATGACACGGCCGGGGTTATGCCCAAGACTGCTGGGCGTCTCAAGAAGCTAAGGAGGTTCAGTAGCCGCCCCAAGCAGCCAAGGTTAGATCGTGAGATGGTCAACAAGGTCGAGGAGCTTAAGGCTCGTATGACCGAATTGATTGAGCGGCACAGGAGGTTCAAGATCGCCATGGATCCCAGCTCCCCCCCAAAACAAGACGTGCCCGGTTGTTCAGGGCATCAGATCCAGATCCAGATCCAGAGTGAGGCATCCTCTTCTGGTACTCGTACTTCCAGGTGCCCATCTGTGCCCATAGATGCTTATTTCTCGGCACTCTATGCCGGGGGAGACGGACTTGTTGGCATCGATGGCCCCAGCGACGATCTCACCGCGCTGCTCATGGATGACATGCAACAATTGAAGGTGGTTTCTGTTCTGGGTCCTGAAGGTATAGGAAAGACCACACTTGTCAGGGAGGTTTATCGCAATATTCGAGGCCGATTTGAGTACTGTGCTCTTGTGTCAATGTCCCAAAAGACAGGCATTCAGGAGATTCTCCAAGCATTTCGATCACAGCTCAGTGCACAAGATTGTGCCAGCGTAGAGGCGTGCCAAGAGGAGCAACTCACACATAAGCTCATACAAGTACTGAAGGGCAAGAGGTACTCTCCATTTCTCAGTGTGCCATTACTCTGTTTTAGTCCAGAGTGTTCAGCTCATATCTGTTGCTACCGCATTCTGAACATTTCTCCTTCGCTGTTGTTCTTGCTACATCACATCGATTCATGCTACTTTTGAGATAGTTGCCAAAAAAAACATTTAGTATTTGTATTACACAAATAAAACCCGAATTTATATCACATATTTAGTTGTAATATATTGTGGAACTGCAAAGTTTGAAGTTTGATATTCGGGAAAACAAAAAAGGAAAAATGCGTGTGCATGGATCTCAGTGCAAGAAATGGGTGCACTCAGGTTCAACCACATCTTATTCATATAGATAGAGAAGTTCCTTTTATACATTCGCATATGTAGGATGTGGCAAATAGTTTTTATCTGAATATGTATTACGTAATGCTTCTCTCTGGAATGTGTTGATTAAATGTTGATTCAAATTGATGATAGGTACTTTGTCGTGCTCGATGGTGTGTGGAGCACACGAGCCTGGAGATTGATCAGATGTGCTTTGCCTGGAAACAATAATGGAAGTCGAATATTGATGACGACATGCATCGGTAACATAGCTACGTCATGTTGCTCAACTACTGGAGACTCAATATATCGAATGAAATGCCTTCCAGAACTAGAAGGAAGAAGATTATTCATCGAGAGAACATTTGGCCTTGAAAAGTGGCAGTTTCCTTCTTGGTTAAAAGAAGTTTTCAATGAAATACCGAGAAAATGTGGTGGGTGGCCAATCGTAATCCTTACCATAGCTAGTTTGCTGGCCACTAAGTCGAGTTCAGAAGAGCATTGGAAAATGATACAAAGTTCTATTGGTTTAGCACTTGTGCGTCCCCACAGAAGAAAAGGCTTAGCGCTTGAGCAGAGCCAGGTCCACAGCTGTGACAGTTTGCAAGGAGTGAAAAATATACTGTACATTTGCTACAATGACCTTCCCCAGCATTTGAAGACATGCTTACTGTATCTAAGCACATATCCGGAAGGCTATGTCATCGGAAGAGATCATTTAATAAGAAGATGGATAGCTGAAGGCTTCATCAGCTTGAGAAGTGAACATGATAACTTAGAAGAAGCGGGGCAGTGCTATTTCAATGAACTTATTAACAGGGGGATGATCCAACCTGTGGGAATCCAGTATGATGGTCAAGCTGATGCCTGCCAAGTCCATAGTTTGATTCTTGGTCTAATTGTATCCATATCTGCTGAAGAAAATTTTGTCACATTGTTTGATGGCCACGATCATGAATTGGGCATAACAGACAAGGTCCGACGGTTATCTCTCAACTACCATGGTCAACAGCATTTTGTTGTGCCATCAACCATAACTTTCTCTCCTATCCGATCACTCACAATTTTTGGGTCCACTCAAGGTGCACCGATTTTTTCAAACAGTCAAGCTCTGCGGGTGTTTGATTTGGATGTTCAGGAAGATCCAGGGAAAAAATATCTTGGAACTATAGGGAGCTTTTTTCAGTTGAAGTATTTGCGACTCCAAATGAGTGGAGTTGTTGAGCTTCCTGAACAAATAGGGGAACTGCAGTTTCTTGAGACTCTTGATCTTACCAATACTTCCATCACAAAGCTGCCAAGAAGCATTCTTCGCTTATGGCGTTTGGTATATTTACTTGTCTGTAATGTGGAATTGCCAGATGGAGTTGGTGACATGCGGTCTCTGGAGGAGCTTTCAGGGATTCAAGTCAACACCACCAACTCAACAAATTCACTGTTGGGTGTGGGACAGCTGACTAAACTGAGGATTGTTCAGCTAATATGGTCCATTTCTGATGCGTGTGGTGATATCAAAGGATACGAGAACAATCTGCTCTCATCGCTCAAGGAACTATCCAAGCTCCAATCTCTAAGCATCGAAAGCAAAGATGGTTCTTCTCTCAGTTTCTTGGATTCTTGGTCGCCTCAACCTCAGCTTCTTCAGAAACTCTGTTTGACAGGAGGATATTATTTCCCCAGAATTCCAGAGAGGGTAATCTCACTTGTCAACCTTGATTTCCTCGACATCAGGGTTTATCAAGTGGAAGACGAAATGATGAATGCTTTGGGGTCCCTGCTAGTCCTGTTAGTTCTCAGCTTATCATCGCAGGTTGCAGCCTCAAAACAAAGGATAGTGGTTCAACCCGGTTTGTTCCACTGTCTGACGAAATTTACACTCACTTGCTTGAATAGCTGGACAGGGTTGGTAATCGAACCAGAGGCTCTGCCAAAGCTAGCAAGGCTTGGGCTTTTGTGCTATATGCAGGGATGGAGAGATCCTGTGTGTGGTGATTATGGCATCAAGTATCTCTCTTCTCTCAAAAATCTCCATGTTGAGTTCACCTTCGGGTGTGCAGGGATTTGGGAGGTTGCCATAAGAACCCCTAAGAATCCGCCACCACAAGTTCAAATATTGGACGAACATCGTATGGTGGAGGAAGCGGAAATCATAGAAGCGGTGGAGTCCTTATCTACACACGAAAGCACTGACGAAGGTAAGATTGATTGATTCATATGTAAGCCTTTTCTTTTCAGTAAATAAATAAATTGAATGGGTGTAAAGGCTAATAGTTCTTCGTCTCAGTTTATTGATCAAGCACTATGAGTTTATCATTCACAGCTAAATTTAAGCGTGTACTGCTTGGCCAAGGGATGGGATGGTCAATGGTATAGGTTGGAGTTGGATAAATGTATTTCACGAGTTGATCCAACTTATACAAATATTGTGTATTCATGTTTTTTCGACAAATGGTGGATTTTATTAGCATCAAGAGGATACAAACAATTTGCATCAAGAGGAATATTTTCTGTAGGAATATATTCTGTATTTACGTTGCATGACAAAATGTAAGCTATTTTTTGGTGGATAAGCGCGTGCATTATTTGCCACATTATGCACAGGGTTAAGCCAAACGATTTGCAATGGCTATAGAGGATTACAGAATAACTTTTTCACTCTTTTTCCTATTAGATATAGACGGTAATGATAGGGGGCTGCTGGACTTGCCATTCCACAACTAACGAAATAAAACAGTAACGTGTGTGAACTTGCCATCACAGGTGTGTCTAATTGTTGAGATGTCGTTGTAAAGAATCTGCTAGCGTATTTGCCACTGCTAAATGCTAATTATGGATTTGTTTGTATGAAGTTCTGAAAGTCGCAAGCAGCACTTTATTTCTCGGCGGATACAGCTTTTACATTTCTGATAAATGTATTGGTTGGTCAAATTTCTTACCTGCAGAATCTGCTATCTACAAAGATGCTAAAATGCTCCCTATGCCTCCCATGTACGATGTGGAAATGGATTTCCAATCTTCACAGGAAAGCCCAGAAGGTAAGATCGGTTGCTTAGTATCTGAGGTTACGGTATCTTTGAAAGCAGCTGAATTAGTACTAGTTTAGTTAGAATGACTGGATGCAACATCAACCAATTACTCACCATTGTTGCAATTGTGCAGTGTATGACATGTCTCCAAGCATCCATCCGCACAAACTTACATCAGCGACCTCTGAGCTAGCTTTCCACAACCGTGAAATCATGGAGGTTGCTTTGGTGAGTGTGGCGACGGGGGTCCTGAAGCCCGTCCTGGAGAAGCTAGCCGCCCTTCTCGGCGATGAGTACAAGCATTTCAAAGGCATACGCAAGGAGATCAATTTCCTCACTAACGAGCTCGCTGTCATGGAGGCTTTCCTCCTGAAGATGTTAGAGGAGGAGGATCCTGATGTGCAAGAAAAAATTTGGATGAATGAGGTGCGGGAGCTGTCCTACGACATGGAGGATGCCATCGACGACTTCATGCAAAGCGTCGGTGAGAAAGATGAAAAGCCAGATGGCTTCATTGAGAAGATCAAGAGCTCGCTAGGGAAGTTGGGGAAGATGAAGGCTCGTCGTCGGATGGGCAAGGAGATTCAGGATCTGAAGAAACAGATCATAGAGGTGGGTGCGAGGAATGCAATGTACAAGAGTCGTGAGACCTTCTCCAAGAACGCCAACACGACCGTTGACCCTAGAGCTCTTGCTATTTTCGAGGATGCATCAAAACTCATTGGAATTGATGAGCCCAAGGCTGAGATAATCAAGCTGTTAACAGAAGAGGATGTTTGTGCTTCAGAGCAACAACGACAACAACAACTGAAGATAGTCTCCATTGTTGGACCTGGAGGTATGGGCAAGACAACTCTTGCGAACCAAGTGTATCAAGAGCTAAAAGGAAAATATGAGTGTTCGGCTTTCGTCTCAGTTTCACGAAATCCAGACATGACGAATATCTTGAGAACCATTCTAAGTAAAGTGGCTAAGAAAGACTATGCTACCACTGAAGCAGGGAATATACAACAACTCATCGACAATATCATAGATTTTCTAGCAGACAAAAGGTACATTTTGTCTTTAGTATATTTTTATTTCTCCTTGTCATCTTTAAATGTATAAAATGGTTACTTAGATGTCATAGGAAGATTGTACTAGTGGAATTTGTTAAAAAGTTCCATATAATTCTATGTTCACAAATCTCCTTCATTACATAGGCACATCCCTACTCCCTTTTATTGTGTAATTATATGGCATAAGTTTGTGTCAGGAGTAGAGCCCCATAACACTACATTTTCTCACAGTACTAACTTGGCTCACTTTTCTTTCTAATTCTCCTTGAGCTCCCTTAACATCCTGATCTGTAATTTTCTGTGTGCTTTACCTCATGCCAGTTTTGCAAGTGTGGCATCCATGTTACCCTGGTTTAAAGAATTGCTTATCCCCCTTGCTCTCTGTAATTTGCTAAACTAAGATGGACATGCCAAACGAATTAATTATGTAACATATGCCCTTTTAGCACTTGTGTGCTTATCGTTTTCATTTTGTTAATGTTAACGTGTTTCGTTTATTCTTTGTCTGTCTACGCAGCACACTTTATTTTACAGCAATGCTAATATTTATTTGTCCATGTACAGGTACTTTGTTGTTGTTGACGATATATGGGACGTGAATACATGGGATATTATTAAGCGTGCATTCCCCGCTACAAGTTCTACCAGTAGAATAATCACGACTACTCGTGTAAACAATGTCGCTCATTCATGTTGCTCGTCATTCAATGGCTGTGTTTACAATATAAGGGCTCTTGATATGATGCACTCAAGACAGTTAATTTACAGAAGGTTATTCAGGTCTGATGAAGATTGCCCTTCATACCTTCAAGAAATTTCTGAGCAGATATTGGAAAAATGCCATGGGTTACCTTTGGCGATCATTGCTATATCTGGTTTGTTGGCTAACACAGAAAAAACAGAAGTTCTATGGAATCAAGTGAAAGATTCAATTGGTCGTGCACTTGAAAGGAATCCTAGCGTCGAAGGAATGATGAAGATATTGTCACTCAGTTATTTTGATCTGCCTCCTTATTTAAAAACTTGCCTCTTATACCTGAGCATGTATCTAGAAGATTCTACTATTAAGAAGAAGGGCCTGATAAGAAGATGGATTGCTGAAGGATTCATTCATAGCGAGGGTAGATACACGGCATATGAGATAGGAGAAAGGTGTTTTAATGAACTACTCAATAGGGGTTTGATCCAAACTGGGGAGACAGATGACTATGGCAAGGTGGATAGTTGTCGAGTTCACAACATAATTCTTGATTTTATCATATCCAAGTCTATAGAAGAGAACTTCGTTACTTTACTTGGTGTTCCCATTTTGAGAACTTGGGACCAAAGCAAAGTTATTCGTCGACTCTGTCTACAAGGTGCCAAAGAAGAAAATTTAACAGTACTGACAGCAGGTCTCGTCTTGTCCCATGTCCGATCACTTATCGTGGTTGGAGGTCTTGTCAAAATCCCTTCTTTGGAGGAGTTCAGACATCTGCGTGTTCTCGACTTGATGGATTGCTCCAAATTGGAAGATCATCATCTTGAAAATATAGTGAGGTTGTTCCAGCTGAGGTACCTGAATCTCAAAGGTACAGAAATAAGCAAGCTGCCAGAACAAATCGGGCGTTTAGGGTGCTTAGAGTTTCTGGACCTAAGAGGCACTCGTGTAGGGGAATTACCTGTATCTATTGTGAATCTCAGAAAATTGATGCATCTACTTGTTGAAGTTGATGTTAAATTTCCTGATGGGATTGCGAAGATGCAAGCACTAGAGACGTTGGAAGATGTGGGGGTCTACATTCAGCTATTTGATTTCCTGTGTGGCCTTAGCCAACTAAAGAATTTGAGGAATCTGCAACTTGACCTTCGTTTTGGAGTTGATTCTGGCACTGAGGATACGGATGTGGTTGGTGAGGAGCGCAACAAAACTATGGTCTCTTCCCTGTGTAACCTAGGCACCCAGAACCTCCGCTCCCTGACTATTTATGAAGGGAGTAGCCTCTTACAAGAACCTTTGTGCTTGCCTGCCCTTGAGAAACTTATTACCTGGTCTTCAGCCATCCCGCAGGTTCCGACATGGATGAGCTTTCTCATAAACCTCCAACAGGTACGCATTCAAGTGGAGGGGGTCAAGCAGGATGATTTTTGCAAGCTTGGGGCCTTACCCAGTCTTCTCGTTCTGCACCTTGTGGAGGGAGAAACAGACTCAAACGAAAAGCTCAGAATTAGTGGTGAAGTTGGGTTCCGATTCTTGAATACTTTTATTTATGATGCATGTTCTAAACCAGTAGATCTGATGTTTGGCGCAGGGTCCATGCCCAAGCTAGAAAAAATCTTTTTTTATTATTTTAGCGCAGTTGAAGCCAACTCTCTGGGCTTTGGAATGGAGAACCTCCCCAGCCTCACTAGTGTCAGATGTCTTGGTGTTTTGGGTGATGATGGCATTTTTGAAGCCCTGAAGACTGCCATGGAGAGAGCAGTCAGCACACATCCCAACCACCCTAGTCTACGCTTTGAGGGAATTGCTTCTGCTTCTGGAGTTTAATACTCATGTCTAGCTCGATTCATCTCTCTTTTATGATACACTATTCTCTCCGTCGCGTAATGTACTATGGATAATGATACAAAATTGTAGAATTGGTTAAGACTGCTACTGTACTGCATTTTCTGTAATAATCAATCATCCGTGTTGATGGTTCAATAATATTGGGCGACCATTCGTAGTCGTCATTCTCTAGTTGCCATGCTTCTGTAGCTGTACCGGTAATGCATTTCTCCTTTGCTCTTTTATCCACCTGTATGTAGTCATCATGCTCTTAAGCAAGCTTTTGTGCCCCTGTTACTCTCTGCTTCTTCTCTATAGTTTTCTCAACAATTCGGACGTTGTTATATATGTTTGCTTACAGTTGTTTACAGTTTAATGCAAGCATGTCAACTGGTATATATTACTGTCAATTAAATCCTTATTTTACAGTTCATCTGTTAACACTTTTGCAGTGGTAACCAGATCAGTAATGGCTGATTATTGGGCACTTGAGTCTTGTGGCTGATTTTTGCTATTGGCAACTAGATGAGTCCACATTAATTCCTGCAGTAAACAATTCCAGTTCAGTCATTCAGAAAATGTGTGCTCTTTCTGAATGGGTAAACTGCCTCCAGTTCAGTCCGTCGTTTCAAGCTGTATGTATCTTGAGCTCAGGGCACAATTTCGTGGGGGCTGCAGTCTGAAAGTTTCATCATTGTGTCGGAGATCGATGTGTTGGTCGATCCATCATTGACTGCAGTGGATGTGTCGTTTCTGCAGGTGCTTATACAGTTAGTAGTGGATGTGTCGTTTCTGCAGGTGCTTATACAGTTAGTAATTTTGACGGAGAAGGTCTCGCGACTTTTGTATCTTGCATTCCTGTCGCCCAGCTCTTTGATTTGTTTCTTCAGATCTTGGATCTCCTTGCCAATCTTCATCTTCCCCAACTTCCCTAGCGTGCTTGATCTTCTCAATGAAGCCATCTGGGCATCTGGCTTAGCGTCTTTGTCACCGACGCTTTGCATGAAGTCGTCGATGGCATCCTCCATGTCGTAGGACAGCTCCCGCAGCTCATTCATCCAGACTTTATCCTGCACATCGGGATCCTCCACTTCAGACATTTTGTGGAGAAAAGCCTCCGTGGCGGCCAGCTCATGACTGAGAGACTTGATCTCTTTGCGCACACCGTTGAATCGCTTGTACTCATTGCCAAGAAGGGTGGCCAGCTTCTCCAGAACAGGTTTGAGGACCCCCGTCGCCACACTCACCAGAGCGTCTCCAAAACAATATATATTTCCCACACTCACGTATGACCACTAAAGAACGTATGACCACCAGCGATTGCAACAAAGCCCAAGTGGTAAGCACGAGTGCGACGGCTAGTACTGGTCTCGCTAGCTAGCTTGGTCCAGTCCACCTACAATTGCGGCGGCGGCAGAACCAATTCGCTCGAATGCCGGCGTTGCGGAAAGAGGAGGGGAGGAGTGCGTGACTGAGCCAGGATTTCGCAGTGGTACCATGGTGGAGTGATGTAAGGGAGAGGGGGTTGCCGCCGTTTGCCGTGCACACACTCAAGCCAATAGGCTGTTATTAAATTAGCAACAACAATTTCCCAGGAACCACCATATGCATGTTGCTCAAGCAAAAGTTGTGCCGTTCCGCGATTGTTGATTAATTAACATTACTTTAGATGCTATAGTTGTCCTCAAAGTAGTGGGGAAAGGATACTCCGCGTGCATTGATCCATGCCTAGTAGTTGCAACCCTTGTTATTGACAAAAGGAAGACGCCAGCAGCCTTCCGCGTAGTTGTTGGGTTATTTCTCAGTACCCTATTAAACTTTCTATATGTAAAGCTGGGCCAAAAGTCTTTTCCTAAGAAACAGGAAGAAGCCAGGTAGTTGCTTGGATATTTCTCCGCTGTAGATGCCAAAGGAGTGGGTGGGTGTCGGCGTATGTACTGGATCAGTGCTTACTTATAATCAAGATGCATGACAGTCATCTACGATAGAAAACAAAACATGTACTTTCTTTAATAAAAAAAAGAAAGGTAATGGATGTTATTGCTCGTATTATTAGCACGTACGCCTGCCCACTTGTCCGTGAACGAAAGTACATTTTCGTATCCTTTGTAAAACTTGACAGATTCGCGTGCCGTCATAATTAGTCATATATACTTTCAGTTCAGACCAGAATACGGCTTAGCCATCCGTTGTTGTAATACACAGTAATCTACAAGGATGCTGCATCAGACATCAGCTGTGTTTAAAATTCCCTCTTGTAATTTTTTACTCCCTCTGTACCGAAATGTAGGTCGCTGGGGCAAATGTTCCGACCAGGTGAAAATGGGCAATTGGACGTTTATACCCTTAGTTTAAATTTTGAATCAGGTCGCTGGATCGTCTTCCACCTCCGCCACCGCCCCTGCCCTCCACCTCCGCCTCCGCCCCCGCCTCCACCTCCGCCTCCGCCTCCGTCCCCGCCCTCCACCTCCGCCTCGGCCCCCGCCTCCACCTCCACCCACGCCGTCCTGGGGCTCCTCCTGGACGGCGCGCGCCCAGGTGATGCTCTGCTGCCGCCTGCTCGTGGAGGCGGGCTGGTGCTCTGCTGCTGTCCGCTGGTGGAGTCGAGCTGCTGCTCTGCTGCCGGCTGCTGGTGAAGGCGAGCTGGTGCCCGCACACGCCCAGGGGAGCTGCTGCCACTGAAGCACTCACCGCACACAGGAGCTGCTGCCGCTGAAGTACTCGCCGCTGCACAGGAGCTGCTGGCCTAGGTTCATCTCCTCGCCCAGTACCCGCTCTGCATCAATTTGATGATCATAAGCAATCAGATGATCATAAACTAAGACTTGCTCATATGAGTAAACAATTTGATGATCATAAACAAGAGTAATTCAAAGAAATATTTGTTGCCAATAATTCAAGACAAGAGTAATTCAAGAGATAATTGCTGCCAATGATTCGAGTGAATACTCCATCAGAATTTGTTCAAATTATTGGGATGACGACGGATAGATGACATGTAATTAACCTGGGGAGAAAAGGCCACCAATAACCATGAGTTCATGTATTGGTTTTGATCTCAGGAAGCAAGGTTTTGATTTCTTACAACATGCCACTACTCTAGGAGAAAATTTTGGTATCTCATGAAGAAATTATGAGGTTTACTCTGCTAATAGCCCTGATCTGAATGGCCTTGACCTTGGGTTCTTCAACTCGTTGCAATCTCTAACAGATTGTCTAAGCCCTAGAACGCTTCAAGATCTTATCAAGGGTGTGCTAGATGAATTTGAAAACTATGAGGTTTACAAGCTGAACAGAGTTTTCCTATCTCCACAAGCTTGCATGGTTGAAATCTTGAACCATGCAGGGGGCAATGGGTATAAAATACCCCATGCGAACAAGGAAAGGCTAGAGAACCTTGGGATGCTACCTCCAAGACTTACATGCCCTCCAGAGGTATATGCAAATGCCCTGCACAATCTTGGGATAATGGAGAGAGTTGCTTGTTGAGATGCTTGTCGAGATGCTTGAGGAGTTGCTTGTTGAGATGCTTGTCGAGATGCTTGTTGAGATGCTTGAGGAGTTGCTTGTTGAGATGCTTGAGGAGTTGCTTGTCGAGATGCTTGTCGAGATGCTTGAGGAGTTGCTTGTTGAGTTGCTTGTCGAGATGCTAGTTGAGATGCTTGAGGAGTTGCTTGTT
>NC_057811.1:491435235-491438072 GCF_018294505.1 Triticum aestivum
TACTCCCTCTGTACCGAAATGTAGGTCGCTGGGGCAAATGTTCCGACCAGGTGAAAATGGGCAAATGGACATTTATACCCTTAGTTTAAATTTTGAATCAGGTCGCTGGATCGTCTTCCACCTCCGCCACCGCCCCTGCCCTCCACCTCCGCCTCCGGCCCCGCCCTCCACCTCCGCCTCCGCCCCCGCCTCCGTCCCCGCCCTCCACCTCCGCCTCGGCCCCCGCCTCCACCTCCACCCACGCCGTCCTGGGGCTCCTCCTGGACCGCGCGCGCCCAGGTGATGCTCTGCTGCCGCCTGCTCGTGGAGGCGAGCTGGTGCTGTGCTGCTGTCCGCTGGTGGAGTCGAGCTGCTGCTCTGCTGCCGGCTGCTGGTGAAGGCGAGCTGGTGCCCGCACGCGCCCAGGGGAGCTGCTGCCGCTGAAGCACTCACCGCACACAGGAGCTGCTGCCGCTGAAGTACTCGCCGCTGCACAGGAGCTGCTGGCCTAGGTTCATCTCCTCGCCCAGTACCCGCTCTGCATCAATTTGATGATCATAAGCAATCAGATGATCATAAACTAAGACTTGCTCATATGAGTAAACAATTTGATGATCATAAACAAGAGTAATTCAAAGAAATATTTGTTGCCAATAATTCAAGACAAGAGTAATTCAAGAGATAATTGCTGCCAATGATTCGAGTGAATACTCCATCAGAATTTGTTCAAATTATTGAGATGACGACGGATAGACGACATGTAATTAACCTGGGGAGAAAAGGCCACCAATAACCATGAGTTCATGTATTGGTTTTGATCTCAGGAAGCAAGGTTTTGATTTCTTACAACATGCCACTACTCTAGGAGAAAATTTTGGTATCTCATGAAGAAATTATGAGGTTTACTCTGCCAATAGCCCTGATCTGAATGGCCTTGACCTTGGGTTCTTCAACTCGTTGCAATCTCTAACAGATTGTCTAAGCCCTAGAACGCTTCAAGATCTTATCAAGGGTGTGCTAGATGAATTTGAAAACTATGAGGTTTACAAGCTGAACAGAGTTTTCCTATCTCCACAAGCTTGCATGGTTGAAATCTTGAACCATGCAGGGGGCAATGGGTATAAAATACCCCATGCGAACAAGGAAAGGCTAGAGAACCTTGGGATGCTACCTCCAAGACTTACATGCCCTCCAGAGGTATATGCAAATACCCTGCACAATCTTGGGATAATGGAGAGAGTTGCTTGTTGAGATGCTTGTCGAGATGCTTGAGGAGTTGCTTGTTGAGATGCTTGTCGAGATGCTTGTTGAGATGCTTGAGGAGTTGCTTGTTGAGATGCTTGAGGAGTTGCTTGTTGAGATGCTTGAGGAGTTGCTTGTTGAGTTGCTTGTCGAGATGCTAGTTGAGATGCTTGAGGAGTTGCTTGTTGAGATGCCTATCGAGATGCTTGTTGAGATGCTTGAGGAGTTGCTTGTTGAGATGCTTGTCGAGTTGCTTGTTAAGATGCTTGTGATTATTTGTGTGGAGTATGTGTAACTCCTTGTTTGTGTGGAGTATGCGTAACCCTAGAGATGTGGCTTGTGTGGAGTATATGTAACTCCTTGAGAAGAGACTTGTGTGGAGTGCATCATTTGTATGATCATTTTCGGAAACCCCATGTGAAATTACTCCATATGTTTGCAAAAGGCTTCTATGGACTGGATTTTACTCCATACATATGATCATTTTTGTTTGAAAAGTTTCATTTAATTTTGTGTGGAGTACATCATTTGTGTGATCATTTTTGTTTAATTAAGAGAGAAGAGGAGAGGGCACTGGAAGAGAGAGAGAGAGAGAGAGAAGAGAAGAGAGGGAACCGGAAGATAATCCAGTTTCATTTGATTTAGGTCTCATATTGTTGCACTATTGTAAGAACTACTCCTACTCCAAGAACTACTCCTACTCCTATTTTTAATTAAAACTAAACAGCAGGTCCACATGATTCTAATTTTAATTTAAGGAAAATTCCACACGATTTTACTTGTATGGCCTATCGCGATTTTACTGAAACTACTCCTGATTTTACAGAAACTACTCCTATCATGATTTTGCTGTCATTAATATGCAAGCAACAATTAAGTTCACAATATTATGCAAGTTAACAAGCTTCAGTAGCCCAAGTTTCAGTACATAAGTTAACAGAAGCTACAGACGACAACTTTTAAAAGAAGCTACTCTGCACTCTACCTGCAGTAGATAAACAAATTGTATACAGGGAGTATGTACTGAGATTGCAGTGAAAACAAATAAGAAGAACACATTTAGTCTGATTGTGTTATTGACAATTTAAAGCATTTTTTGATACACACATTGTGAATGATGGCATGGTCTTACAGTAGCTGGAGCTTCCAAGACACTCAGGGCATTCCTCTTCAACTTCACCTCCACACCATTCTTCAGAACCTGCTTTTATGATAATATCTCAGGAATTAGAACAAGATACCACATTTGGTTGCTTGACTAGCTAATTTCTGAAAAGAAAAGTGAAGTCAAAAGACATTATTTCTTTCACTCCATTGCAATTGTCAATCATTATAGAGAACCAGCCACTAGCTAAGCAGAGTTTCAGTGGGATGCCCAAATAATAATTGGAAGCAAGAATCACTTTATAAGCAGAGTTTCAGTAGAATCTCAAGATTCATAGCAGAGTGAGAATCCAGCATCTGATATCTGGAGGATTGGTGAACACTGAACATTTGATGCAGTTACATAAATCCAAAGCTATACTAAGTTACCAGCAGTAAGAATCACTTTATAACACAGCAAAAAATTGCAGCACAAGGTAACTATTCCAAGACTGAACTTAGCGCAGTAGGTG
>NC_057811.1:491438082-491478403 GCF_018294505.1 Triticum aestivum
TGCTTGTCGAGATGCTAGTTGAGATGCTTGAGGAGTTGCTTGTTGAGATGCCTGTCGAGATGCTTGAGGAGTTGCTTGTTGAGTTGCTTGTCGAGATGCTAGTTGAGATGCTTGAGGAGTTGCTTGTTGAGATGCCTGTCGAGATTCTTGTTGAGATGCTTGAGGAGTTGCTTGTTGAGATGCTTGTCGAGTTGCTTGTTAAGATGCTTGTGATTATTTGTGTGGAGTATGTGTAACTCCTTGTTTGTGTGGAGTATGCGTAACCCTAGAGATGTGGCTTGTGTGGAGTATATGTAACTCCTTGAGAAGAGACTTGTGTGGAGTGCATCATTTGTATGATCATTTTCGGAAACCCCATGTGAAATTACTCCATATGTTTGCAAAAGGCTTCTATGGACTGGATTTTACTCCATACATATGATCATTTTTGTTTGAAAAGTTTCATTTAATTTTGTGTGGAGTACATCATTTGTGTGATCATTTTTGTTTAATTAAGAGAGAAAAGGAGAGGGCACTGGAAGAGAGAGAGAGAGAGAGAAGAGAAGAGAGGGAACTGGAAGATAATCCAGTTTCATTTGATTTAGGTCTCATATTGTTGCACTATTGTAAGAACTACTCCTACTCCAAGAACTACTCCTACTCCTATATTTAATTTAAAACTAAACAGCAGGTCCACATGATTTTAATTTTAATTTAAGGAAAATTCCACACGATTTTACTTGTATGGCCTATCGCGATTTTACTGAAACTACTCCTGATTTTACAGAAACTACTCCTATCATGATTTTGCTGTCATTAATATGCAAGCAACAATTAAGTTCACAATATTATGCAAGTTAACAAGCTTCAGTAGCCCAAGTTTCAGTACATAAGTTAACAGAAGCTACAGACGACAACTTTTAAAAGAAGCTACTCTGCACTCTACCTGCAGTAGATAAACAAATTGTATACAGGGAGTATGTACTGAGATTGCAGTGAAAACAAATAAGAAGAACACATTTAGTCTGATTGTGTTATTGACAATTTAAAGCATTTTTTGATACACATTGTGAATGATGGCATGGTCTTACAGTAGCTGGAGCTTCCAAGACACTCAGGGCATTCCTCTTCAACTTCACCTCCACACCATTCTTCAGAACCTGCTTTTATGATAATATCTCAGGAATTAGAACAAGATACCACATTTGGTTGCTTGACTAGCTAATTTCTGAAAAGAAAAGTGAAGTCAAAAGACATTATTTCTTTCACTCCATTGCAATTGTCAATCATTATAGAGAACCAGCCACTAGCTAAGCAGAGTTTCAGTGGGATGCCCAAATAATAATTGGAAGCAAGAATCACTTTATAAGCAGAGTTTCAGTAGAATCTCAAGATTCATAGCAGAGTGAGAATCCAGCATCTGATATCTGGAGGATTGGTGAACACTGAACATTTGATGCAGTTACATAAATCCAAAGCTATACTAAGTTACCAGCACTAAGAATCACTTTATAACACAGCAAAAAATTGCAGCACAAGGTAACTATTCCAAGACTGAACTTAGCGCAGTAGGTGAACCTGCCTCAGACATCATAACAGACGGGATATCACTTCAGCAAGGTCGATAACAGCCTGAATTTAGCGCAAGAAAACAAAGGTTCTTGGCACCGAAACAACCAAGACTGGATGTCCTGCTGCAATGGGGATAAGACTGGTTCTTGGCACCAAAACAAGACGAATCGCTCACCTGCAGTAATGGGACAGGAACTCCCTGTAGTCCCTGTAGTCCGACGCCGCCGCCACGGAATTGTTCGCCACTAGTGGCTCCCTGCGCTCGCCGCGGACTGACGGCATGGGCAGCCCGCCCAAGGACGCGGCGGTGGCCTCCTCCCCCAGCGCCTCCCCCGGGGGCCTCCACCACCAGCAGCAGCTCCGATTCCGCCTCTTCAAGTGCCCGAGCGCCGGCGACGTCGTGCTGGGCCTGGGGATCCGGGAGAGGAGGGAGCTGGGCCGAGTCTTCTTCGCCTTCTGTAGGGGTGGAGGTAGGAGCTGGGGAGGGGTGGATCCACCGGCGCACGTAGATCGAGCGCCCGCGCGCCTCCACCGCATAGAAGCTCGTCACCGGCGGAAAAAAAATCAAATTTTTCAGCGGCGCATACAGACTGTGACTGGAGGACGGGTGGTGGAAGAGGCCGACGACGTCGAGAGGGAGAGGCAGAGGGGAGACCGACGTCGAGGGGGAGTAGCAGAGGGGAGGCTGGCGATGGGGACGCGGGCCGCCGACGAGCGGATCTGGGAGAGTGACTGGGAGAGCGAGTGGAGCTAGCGCTGTGAGCGACTGAGCGAGCGAGCGGTGCGGACAGTGAACGAACGATGCGGGAGGGCAAATTGGGAAAGTGAAAGAATTTCGTAATGTGACGAAAATTACACTACGATCGCTTAAACGACCTACATTTCAGAACAGAGGGAGTAGTTCATAAGAACTTTGTACTTAACCAGTTATACTTATACATCAATGTAAAATAACATCAGTTTAGACCATCTAATTAAGATGTTATCATGGTTCGAGTGAGGCGGAACAACTGGAAATTTCATACTAGATAAGTGTTTATACCTTTATTTGCATGTTGGCCCTATATTTTCTTTGACCTGAATTTCTTCCATTCAATAAAATGTGTTAGTTGAGACTATTATTATTTTCTTTTCGCGATCTACATATGCATCGACCATTATATCTTCTTGTACAATAGTTTGTTCACAGTTACAAATCCACAACACTACCCTTGCAAAAAAATATCCACAACAATACAACAATAACACTTTCAAATAAAAACCCGACGGCACCAATACCAACTTTGTGTTTCATAATATACATATGTCTGACAATTATTGTTTGAAGGAAAATCACTCTAATCATCCAGTCGAGCTTCTTGTGCCATTTTTGATTAATGTGGAGGAGCATTAAAAATAATGCTTGAGCATTAATTTGAGGAAGCAT
This sequence comes from Triticum aestivum, assembly GCF_018294505.1. Taxonomy (NCBI): domain Eukaryota; kingdom Viridiplantae; phylum Streptophyta; class Magnoliopsida; order Poales; family Poaceae; genus Triticum; species Triticum aestivum. Next base: position 491,441,060 of record NC_057811.1, read on the forward strand.
TGTACTAACAGAGTTTACAACATGAAAATATGTCCGCGACAAACCGGTTCAAGCAGAGAGGCCACACCAAGGTAATTCGGCACATCAGAACTACAAATATCAGTAAGCTTCAAATGTTCTTCTACGAGGCCTATATCCCCCTCCAGACCATGAGTTCTCTAACCTCTGGCAAGTTGCCACACAAGATGACCGCCTGAATCAGGGAATGATCATGAGGACACAAACCGGTAACATCTTAATTAGGGACTGACATTCACCAAAATCTTGTTCCTTTTTAAGGAAAGCACTTAAACCTATTTAAACAACTACAGGCAGGGTTTTATGATGCAACAACTAAAGAGATGCATGAAATCTTGGGAATTAGTATTACCTGAAGTGGCATCATGTCCATTACGTAGTTAGCATCTAATGTGTGACTTTGCTGGTAGATTACGATTCACAAAGAGTAGGTTAGGACGGTTGGGATTTGCCATAGCTGCTCTCTCCATGGCAACTTTTGCAGACTCAACACCACCTTGAGCGCTTGCGTTGCCACTCACTCTGCATTCAACATATATGAGGCAGGGGAGATTCTCCAACCCGAAGTCATAGGTGTCACCAATGAGAAACTCTGTTTTGGCTAGATAAATCTTGATCCTTTCAAGCCTGGGCATAGATCCTTGTGCAAACATTAGCATCATATTATACGTAAGTTCCTCAGGAATCGGAACCCATCTCCTCCACTGACGTTGAGCTTGCCTTCTGATGATTTTGTTGTTTTTTCGAGGTCCAGAGTGAGAAGAGCAGGCAAGGTTGCAAGTATACACAGATCTGGTTGCCCAAGACTCTCCACTTCAAGGCGTAACTTCTGCAGGTTGACGAGGGAACCCACCCACTCTGGAACATGAGGAACTGCGGAACGCCAGGTAATTAGCTTCTCGAGGCTACGCAGAGCAGGGTACCATGGTTCCAGTAAGAAGCCACCGCCATGCCAGATAGTTACAGAACGAAGGTTCTGCGTGCCGAGGTTGCAGAGAGATTGGTATGCAATGAAACTCTTGCTGCACTCCTTGGTAACCCCAACTACTGGAACATCAAACAGATCAAGGTATATCTTCCTCAGATTCTTCAGCTGCCCAAGTTCTTGGAGAAAGTTCAATGACTGACCGAGGGCTTCGACCTGTTTCAATATCTCCAATGCTTGCATTTTCAAAACTCCACCAGGAAATGTCACACCATTGTCAACAAGTAGATAGACCAAGCTACTGAGATTGACAATTGCTCTCGGCAATTCACGTACATTGGTGTCTCTTAGGTCCAACATGTCAAGGTATTGTAGATGCTTGATTTGTTCTGGAAGCTCACTTACCCCAAGGTGCCTGAGGTTCAAGTACTTTAAATGAAACAACCTCCCTATATTTACTAGATGATGGTTTTCCAATTGACAACATCCACCAAAGTCTAGAACACGCAAATGCATGAACTCATCTAGAGAAGGGATTTCCATGGAATCCGCAAACACATTTAAAGATCGGACATGCGACAATATTAGATCCTTTGGTAGTAACAATTTCCTTTGGTTGCCGACTTGGAGAGACAGACGACGAACTTTCCTCTGCGTCCCAGCAGCTATTCCGGGAAGACCGACAAAAGTGACAAAGTTCTCTTCGACGGACTTGGATATGATGAAATCAAGAATTGTGTCATGAACTCGAAATCTCATCGTCCTATCATATCTATCGGACTCCACGGGTTGGATCAAACTCCTTTTGATGAGCTCATTGAAACATCTTTCTCCTAATTCATATACCATGTACCTGCCTTCCTTCCGAATGAATCCTTCAACAATCCATCTCCTTATGACAACTTTCTTCTCAATAATAGAATCCTCTGGAAATATACTCAGATATAAAAGACAGGTTTTTAGATGAGGAGGGAGATCAAAGTAACTGAGTGATAATATGTTCATCATTCTTTCCACACTAGAATTCCTTTCAAGTGCACGGCCAATCGAAATTTCCACTTGATTCCAAAGAAGCACCGTTGTTTCCGTGTTAGATAATAGACCAGAAATTGCAATGATTGCCAAAGGTAAACCATCACATTTTTTCAATATTTTATCCATAACTACTTTAAGGTGGGCAGGGCAATCTTCTTTAGAGTTGAACAACCTTCCGTGAAATAACTGTTGTGCGTGCATCATATTAAGAGGCCTTATATTGTAAATATGGCCTCTAAATGATGAACGACATGACTCAGCGACATCTCTCATGCTTGAAGTGGTGATTATTATACTGCCAAAACTGTCAATGGGGAATGTGGCCTTAATGACATCCCATATATATCATCAACAACAATAAAGTGCCTTCTCATGGACAAATAAACATCAGCGTGCCTTTAAAATGGAGAGTGTAGTGCAACTAAATAACTGAGACCCGCTGACATTGTTAACATATGGATTTGAATTGCGCAAGTTATAGACATACTGACATACTACGTCTGTATACATCCACATGCTTGTTTGGCACATTACAGAGAGCAAGGAGGTACACACAGTTCAACATGAGCTATGCGCACCGAAAGAAAATGATCAACATTGATCAATTTATGTTGCTAAGGAAGAGATGGGAAACATGATTATGAATCATCATACATACATAATTGTTTTGGAAGCTAGGGATCCCGATTAGGTGATCATGACAACAAAGCAAAAATCTTCGTGCGGACCTAAGGATCTAGTGTCTTAAAATGAATATTGAGTAAATGGCATAATATATAGAAAATGTTATCGTTTCCTCCTAGGCTACTGATCTGGCTTATTTTTCCTCTTAAACCGTTTTGGTCTAGCCTAACCCTCCAGTTATAAATTTTTCGGTTTTGGACGGCTACATCATGGTGACGCAAGGCCGCACATGATCGATGAATGTGGTCTATGCATCAGGAGTTTCATCAAAGTTGCTCTTGATAGATTATCATGGGAAAAGGGGCATAAAGAAGAGTATATGGATGCAAAATGAAGGAAAGAGAATGGTAAGGTGCATCGCATCTCAACAATACAAGTGTACAACAATCTAGACTATCTGAATATGATCGGGGACACGATCACTGGCTAGGAATACACACTTATTCTTGTATGTACTCTGTACATTATGTATTCACTTCTTCTTATGGAAACCTAATAGGACATTACTACAAACATTTGACATTACATTTCCTAAAAAAAACATGAGCAAAATTTGGATGTAAATTTATGGAATTGCTTGCTAAATAAATCATACTAGTAATCTTCTCTTTATAAAGAAAAACTACAATCTGAGACCATACATTAATTATACTAGTAATGTTCCTATGAAATATGTATCAGTATAAATATTTATACATTCAATAAATGTGGAAGGAAAATATATAGATAGTATATGCCTTTTATCTAGTAGGCACTCTTTGATGTTGATAATTAGTTGATGCACGCTTCCTTCTTGTGTTTCAGCATAACGTTGATTCCCAGCTTTACTAAGAATAGTTCTTAGGATAGTCATCATGTCTGGATTTCGTGACACTGATATGAAAGCCTGACAATTGAATTTTCCTTTTAGCTCTTGACACACTTGGTTTGCAAGAGTTCGTCTTGCCCATTCCTCCAGATCCAACAATGGAGACTATCTTTAATAGTGATTTTGTTGGCACATGTCCATCTTCTTCTTTAAACAGTTTGATTATCTCATTTTTTGGTGCATCCATTCCAACTAGTTTTGATGCATGCTCAAAGATAACAAGAGCTCTAGGGTCAACAGATGTACTGAGGGTCTTGGAGAAGGTCTCATGAATCTTGTACCTTGCATTCCTCTCGCCGACCTCAATAATTTGTTTCTTCAAATCTTCAATTTCTTTGCCAATTTGGCGCCGGGTCTTCATCTTTCCCAGGAAGAACTTGATCTTCTCCATGAAGCTATCCAGCTTAGTGTCTTCAGCATTGATATATTTCAAAAAGTCGTCTATGAAATCATCTATGTCATAGGACAGCTCCCGTACCTCATTCATCCAAACTTTATCTTGCATATCCGGATCCTCCTCCGCTGACATCTTCATGAGAAAAGCATCCATGGAGGATAGTTCATTATTCAAGGACTTGATCTCCTTGCGCACCCCCTTGACATGCTTGTACTCGTCACCCAACAGGGTGGCCAGCTTCCCGATGACGGCTTTCAGGGCCCCCGTCAGGACACTCGCGAGAGCCGCTTCCATGGTTTCATAGGGTGTGGAAAGCTAGCTACGAGCTCGCTAAGGTATGTTTGTGTGGATGAGTTGCTCTAGTACTAGCGGTCTAAGTGGGACGCACGCTCCCTGGACAATTGCTTCAATCACAAGGAGTACTTGCTTTCTAACTAACCTGAGATTGTTAATTAACCTCAGATGCTAACCCCTAAGGAAACAAAGGCATGATCATTTATTTGTTAATTATCCATGGTTAGTTGGTTCATTGTGCTAGCTCGCTATTAGTTAGGTAGAGATTAGCCAGTTAGCTGCTGCTGGATAAAAAATTCAAAGGCAGTGGCAATTATTGGACACATTAGGTCGAGATTTTCCTGGTTCACACACATGTTCCCACTTGAACGTTGTCGTGTCCTTTGTACTCCCTCCGTTTCAAAATAAATGACCCAACTTTGTGCTAACTTTAACTTTAGTACAAAGTTAGCATAAAGTTGGGTCATCTATTTTAGAACGGAGGGAGTAATACTTAACTAACCCAACCTGCGCGCGCTGTCATCAACTATGGATACTTTCAGATCAGATCAGAACCCTTTGCTGTAATATACAGTAATGTAGAGTATATTTGTTCATGCAGAAGATGTTGAATTTTCCCTCTTCTTTTATTTAGTACTAATGGGGAGGGCATGAGAGGAGGAAGTGGGTGGCAAAGCCTGCCTACAGGACGACGGTTGTAGGCTCATGGCAGGATCGTTGCGGCGGCCTTGGATGGCGTGCACGTCAGCGGATGTTAGAGACTGGGGCAGCGACCCCGGGACATCTCGGCGATGGCCATGCCGCAATGGCTGCAATGACCGCGAGGCGACTGGTCGTGGCATCATTGGCGGTAGCAGTGATTGCGTCGGTAGCAATATTCCTGGTGGCGCGCTCTTGTGATTAGAAGTCTCCCACTCAGTGCAGACGTTTGGTTGGTCGACATGCCTGAATATGGCGACAGCGACAATAGATTAGGTGAGTTAGCTTTGGCTTCATGGGTGTTTTCTGCCCTTGTCTGAGCTGCCCTATGTGACTGGCTTAAATTGACTGTATATCTGGTCTGTGCCGTATAGGGGAGCTCCCATCTCCCACTCTTTGCGGCAGATTGGCGGTCGAACGCACACGCGCCCTCCAAAATAATGGGCCGTCCCTAATGGTGCAGCAAAGCGAGCGAGAGAATAGTACTGTAAGAAACCGGACCGAGCACTATGGCGAACAAAACCGAATGCGGTACCATAGCGGACCGGTGCATGGTACTGTAGCGAATATTTATTTTGTTTTAAAAAGGGAAACATTTAAAAAAATATTACACTCTTTGAAATTCTTAACATATTTAGAAAAGTGTGAACAAAATTTTGAAAATAGGAACATTTTTTGAAACCAGAATATTCTTTGAAATTCCCAAACTTTTTCGAACTTGCGAATAAAACGACCGGAAAATGTTTTTGAAACCTTGAACATTCTTTTAAAACGCAATGTTTTGAAAATACTGAACGTTTATTGAAACACACAATATTTTTCCTCGTAAAACAAGATTTTTTTCCTTGAAATTCTGAACATTTTTGGAATTTTCTGACATTTTTAAAAATAGAATAAAATAGGAAAATAAAGAATGTGCCGCAAAGATCATCAAATAGAGAATGCGCTCTAATCGCGCCCGTGTCACCTAAGAAACTATGCGTAAGTGCGCCACGAAATGAGGCCAATCCGGTTAGTACGCGCTCAGGTCTGAAGCTGCTCGCGGTGGGTGATATATATCGCAATGCCAAATGCTATGTATCGCTCACGCACATGAGGTTCGACGTGGGCTGAGGCACAAGTTCTTTTTTCGAAAGGTGGCTGGGGCACAGGTAAGCAGCAGATTTTTTTTCCGCAATTTTTCTTTTTCATTCCATTTACCTTTTTTTTGTTTATTTTTTAAAGAAAATCACAAATTGCATAAAAGATGCAAAATCTTCAAAAATTGTTTGCTTTTCAAAAGCAGGTCGATAGCTTAAAAATGTTCATGTTTTCAGAATTCATCTTTTTCGAAAAGGTTTTAAAGTAAAAACAAATCATTAATCAACGAGTATTTTCACATTTTTCACAAAAATAATTTTAAAATGATTCACAATTCCATGAAATGTTCAAAAAAAATTCTTCACACATTTCATGCATTTCTATGCGATTTAAGTTTTTTTCATGATTTCCAAATTTTGTTAACAAACATTTTTGTATTTCACTAAACATTTTTCCAAATCCATGGAAAATTTCGAATTCATAAACTTCTTAAATTTTTTTTAAATTTCACAAATTCATAAATATTTATTAGTTCATGAAAAAACTGAATTCCCAAATACTTCTTGAATTCGTTAAATGTTTCAATTTGCAGAAAAGAATCATGAAATTTTCTTAATTAGAGACCGACATAGTAAAAATCTCGCTCCTGGGTCGGCCCATTAGTGGAAGGCTGTGAGCAGCGCCCGTGGTATATATGGCCCGTTGCAATCCAGATCACTCGGGTCGCTCATGTACCGAGATCACTCCCACCTTCTAGAGTTCATAAGTGGCGGCGTGTCACTTATCGCAACCTAGGAGTGTTGTTTTTTTTTCGTAGTTTCATTTATTCAAAATGGTTTATCTCTTAAACCATGCATGCAAGTCCAGAACCGTATTCGTTGTTGGATTTCTCGTGTGGTGCTCTTTGAAACTAGATCCCATGTCCATTGTTGGATTTCGCGTGTGGTGATTTTCAAGAGGCAAAGCTGCGTCTCTCGCAGAAGCAAATATGTGGCTCCACAAGAAGCAAATTAGTACTACTCGCAAAAAAACCCTATTTTTTCGAGAGGCATAGTTCTGCCTCTCGCCAAAGTAAATATGTGCCTCCACGAGAAGCAAATTTGTGCTTTTCATGGAAGAAAAACTTTTTTTTCCTGTTCCAAGAGGCACGCGGAAAACAAATTTGTGCCTCTTTGCTTCTCGTGGAAGCAAAAAAAAAAATTCTTTCACACAAAAAAATGATTTTTTCCTTGAAAACTACGCGAACACCAAAAAGCCAAAAATCCAGAAAAAACATCTTTAAAATTTGTTTAGGTAACACCTGAATGTGCAGTGCGTTCAGTGAAGAAAGAGGTGGTGACAGACAGACCTGCCTTCAGAATTTTTACTACCACTGTGAAAAGGAATTGAACGGCGATAATTTGGATGATGTAAAAAAAGCTAGGAATCCATATCATTTCACCAAGCGGCATGGGGTGGGTAATAAGGAGTGAAAAAACTACTAAAAAGTAGTCCAACGAGTAACAACGACGTAGCTACCAGCTGGTAGAAATAAAGCGGGAAGCATATATGAGACTTTAAGAAGAATGAAACATCAACACAGATGATCCTTGCAGCGAGGGAACACAATATTAGTAAAACCAAAACAACGCATATAATGGTCCATGACTGGCAAAAGCCCTGCCACGTTGAGCTACAACCTTCAACATCGGAAGACAAGAGTAGGATAGTTGGGATGTCTACTTCCTGCTCTCTCGAGAGCAGCCTTTTCAGCCTCAACAACATCCTTCTTGCCGTGTATTATCCATGTCGCGGTAGTGAGGCGGGGAAGGTTCTCGATTCCAAAATCAAGAGACTCGGTGCCATCAGGGCCGTAATTAATCTCGAGTATCTCCAGCCTAGGCATTGATCCTGCCATAAACACCAGAGCTGCCGGTTCAGGTTGTGTTCTATAATAAAACTTCTTCAAGCATTGAAACCCAACTTCACAACTGACTCTGAGCCAATCTGTATACTTTGATGTTTTTCTTGCTCTTATGACTAGGTCCAGAATGAGCAGAGCGGGTAAGGCTCCAAGGATGCACAGATCTTCTTGTCCGGCCTCCGTCACTTCAAGGCGCAAGTGCTGAAGGTTGACGAGGGATCCCATCCAATTCGGAACCCGAGGGATAGTTGTATAAGTGGTGACAAGTTTTTGGAGGGTAAGCGGCATAGGGCACAAAGGTCCTTGCTGTAAGAAGTTGTCCCCCCATAAAATAGTTAGAGAACGAAGGCTTTGGCTGCCTAGGTTATGAAGACAAGAGGCAATAGCTTCATGGAATTCATCAGAATAATCCACAAAGTCAAGGACCAGCTTCATCAGATTCTTTAGCTGGCCAAGTTCTTGAGCGAAGTTGGATGGCTGCCTGAAGAGGCTGACATGTTTCAGCATCTCCAGCGCCTGCATATTCTCAATCCCATTAGGAAATCGGGCCTCCTCTTTGACGAGTAGTTTGGACAGCTTTTTGAGATTAACAATAGATGATGGCAAGCAATATACTTCTGTGCCTCTTATGTCCAACATCTCTAAGCACCGGAGATGCCCGATTTCTTCTGGGAGCTCACTTATGTTTGTCCATATGAGGTTCAGGTACCTCAATTGAAACAATCTCCCTATATTTCTAAGATGATGGTTTTCCAAATAGAAGCAACCTCCATAGTCCAAAACACGCAAATGCTTGAACTCATCCAAAGAAGGGATTTTCTCTGGTTTCTCAAATAGATCAAGTGATCGAACATGAGACAACATTGGACATGTCGGCCTTATCAAATTTTCCTTCTCACTAGCATGTAGTGAAAGTCGACGAACTTTGTTTAGTGTCCCAAGATTTAAATTTGGAACACCAACCAAAGTAACAAAGTTCTCTTCGATGGATTTGGATATGATGAAATCAAGAATTGTATCATGAACTCGACAACTCTTCACCCTACCATATTTGTCTGTCTCCCCTGGTAGGATCAAATTCCTATTGAGGAGCTCATTAAAACACCATTCGCCATATTCATATGATGTGTATCTGCCTTCTGCATGAATGAATCTTTCAACAATCCACCTCCTTATCAGTACTTTCTTCTTAATAACTGAATCCTCAGGAAATATACTCAGATATAAGAGACAAGTTTTTAGATGAGGTGGCAGATCAAAGTAACTAAGTGATAATATCTTCATCATTCCATCGATGCTAGGATTTCTTTCAAGTGCTCGACCAACTGATTCTTTAACCTGATTCCATAGATCTTCCAATCTTTCAGTGTTAGCCAACAAACTAGATATGGCAATGATTGCCAATGGTAACCCAGCACATTTTTTCAAGATCTGGTTAGAAACTTCTGTAAGATACGAGGGGCAATCTTCTTGGGAGTCGAATAGTCTTCTATGAAATAATTTCCTTGAGTGCACCATATCAAGAGGCCTTATATGATAAACATGTCCATCAAATGACGAACGGCATGATTCAGCGACATCATTTATACGAGTAGTGATGATTATTCTACTGCTAGAACTGCTCTCAGGGAATGCACGCCGGATAACTTTCCAAGCATCTGCATCCCATATATCATCAACAACAACGAAGTACCTGCACATGTAGTGTAGTTTTAATACAAAAGATAAGACAGAAAGGTGACACATGTCAAAATGGCTTTTCAAAATTAACTCGCGCGCGGACATCTGTTTTTGTGCCGTGCAAAATGGAGAAAAAATATAATAAAAAATTAAGCATTACCAATGACCATGGAAAGCATGAGCATATCAACTCAGATATATTGACAACCATCCAGAAGTTCAATAAAAAGATAAACTGTGACATGATGATTAAACAATTGCCTATAAAACTAATTATTTGTGGTCGCAATCGACGACGAATCAAGAACTATGTGTCCAAAGATAAAAACACATGGTAAATAATGGTAGTTTATTTATTTGCATCCATATGGTCTCTTTGTTGTGTTTTACTTCTTGTTTCACATACCAATATTGATCATTTGACACCGCAGAGAAAGAACTACAAATACAAGAATTTGTATATAAATTTCTTTACTAGTACAATTTTCATGTGACATGTCTAAATTAATAACTTTATTATGCGCGCTAAGGCAAGTAAACAAGCATAGATAGTAAAGTACCTTTTGTCTTGCAGAAAATCTGTGATGTTGATAATCAGTTGTTGCAAGCTTCCTTCTTCGGTGTCAGCAAAACGTTGATCACTAACTTGACTACGAATAGTTCTCATAATATTCATCATGTCTGGATTTTGTGACACTGATAGGAAGGCCCGACACTCGAATTTCACTTTAAGATCTTGATACACTTGGTTTGCAAGAGTTGTCTTTCCCATACCTCCAGGTCCAACAATGGAGACTATCTTCACTTGTTGTGTTGATGAACATCGGTCATGTTCGGTCAATAGTTTGATTATCTCAGCCTTCGGTTCATCAATTCCAGTGAGTTTTGATGCATGTTCAAAGATAACAAGAGCTCTCGTGTCAACAATTGCATTGATGGGCCCGGAGAAGGCATGTGGAGTCTTGTACCTTTCATTCCTCTCGCCCACCTCAATAATTTGTTTCTTCAAACCTTGGATGTCGCTTCCGATCCGACGACGAGCCTTCATCTTCCCTAGTGAGCTCTTGATCTTCTCTATAAAGCCATCTGGCTTTATATCATTGTCGCCGACGTGTTGTATGAAGTCGTCGATGGAATCCTCCATGTCATAGGAGAGCTCCCGCACTTCATTCATCCACACCTTATCCTGCACCCCAGGATCCTCCTCCCCCGACATATTCAGGAGAAAAGCATCCATGGCAGTGAGTTCATGTGTGAGGGACTTGATCTCCTTACGCACACCCTTGAAACGCTTGTACTCATCGCCCAAAAGAGCAGTCATCTTCTCTAAGACGGGTTTCAAGGCCCCTGTTACTGCACTCACCAGAGCCACCTCCATGGTTTGGTGTTGTAGTGCTCACAAAACTAATTTTGTGTGGATATTGGTTGTGGCAGCGGTAGGTTGAATGAGAGTGCTCCCAACCTCAGCCATATAGTTGCATTGCCAATCAGTTATGTATCATCATTCTATTAAATTACTAATGCAACAGGATTAATACTTCCAAGACAACCATTTTTATATACCACAAGTTGCTTGATTTCCTATTGATATGTTAGAACAAGTTGCGCAATTATTGGCTAGTATACGATAGGGTGCGCTAGCACTACAACGTATACCCTTTTTATGGGCAGCATCTAGGAAGAAGCCAAGTAGTTGCTAGGCTATCTTCAGCTACAGATGCCAAATAAGTTGTTGGGCACTGGCCTACGTACTGGATCGGTGCCAAGTTGTGTTGAAACTTTCCTCTTGTTTTCCACGCATTTGCAAGCAGTTCTTATCAACCAATTGTATAACAGTGACATCCACTACAAAAGAGAACAGAATAAATAAGGCAAGGCAAGGGCAATTATTGCTCATATTAGGTAAAGTTTCTCTGGCCTGATTGGCCTCCTTTTCGAAACTTGACTCGTCCGCATGCCACCATTAACTATATGTATGGATCAGCGGTATGTCCTTGGTTACAAATTTATATTGTTTATTACTCCCTCCGTTTCATAATATAAGAGCGTTTTCAACACTAGTGAAGTGTCGATCAGTATCGAAAACGCTCTTATATTATGGGATGGAGGGAGTATATGGCTAGCTAAGAATAAACTGGGATCCACGGACGGTGCATCAGCTTCCTGGAAAAACTCCACATGCATCTCCAGGACCTGTCCAGACTTGATCTCAGTAAGACCTTCAGACACACAACTATGTAAAATAGCTTCAGTCACACAAATAAATGCATACTCCCAACCCAGGCCTGAAATTGGATAAGGCACTCGTCTTTAATATACACCCTGCCTAGTCGGACGACGCATTATTCACGAGCGAGAGGTGTTGGTGACATGACATTAGATTTGTATTGAACAAAATACTTAATTATGATTGCGATTTTGTGTCACATATTTACATATTAATCGTTGGCTAAAGATTTGGCTTAAACGAACCAAGATACCGATCACATCTTGGGACAAATGTAGAATGTATTGATGAATCATAGAACAGAGAAGTATGTAATGTATCCAAATACTGTTTGAACTTGAGAACCGGACTCTGCTGCTCTGCTAACAGAAACAATGGTACTGAACCACCCCAAAGCATATCCGTTCGAATTCCACTTCCAGTGTAGTTCTCTTAATCAGTTTTTTTTTCGAAACGAGGGAAAGACCTTTGGCCTCTGTAACGACATGCACACATTCATCAATCAATTGTCGCATCATTTAAAAGATCAAGACAAGCATAAATCAAAACAAAAAGCCACATATGGAAGTCGTGCATATAGGTCTTCTCAATTAAGGAGAAGTTTTTAACGTAAATGTGTCCTGGAAAGGAACCAAATAAGGAGTAACATCTGAAAGAATTGCCCAATAAGAAACAGTCACGTAAGGTAGAAATGCCTTACATTATTCGTCTCTAAGATGAGGCAGCATTACAATGTACCATCAAAGGGGAAAGCAGCAATATCAGTAGCAGCAATTCTCCAGTTGTGGGCTGGCCCACGAGGCATTTCTTATAAGTGCTTCTAGTTCCAAACTCCACTACTAGTAGGCATAGTGAGTAGAGGTTGCAGTTAAACTGAACCAGATGATGAAACTTGTGTACAAATGCTTTGTCTCCTCAAAGACGTGGGGATCTGATAGTGGAATAATTTGTCCCTACCTTGCATTGCGTAGATGATCTTTCTAGCTTGAGCTTGTACAGGGAAAGAAACATGAACACATGAGTGAACGGAACTAAAAGAGACAAAAAGGATCATGCATCTTAGAAAATCTTGGGAATATAGTAGTACCTCAAGGCTGCTAGCTCCCCATTTTCTGAAAGATAAGAGTAGGGCGGTTTGCAGTGGCGGAGTCACAGGGTGGACAGGGTGGACCGTGCTCCACCCTAAGATTTCGGCCTGGCCTATATAGGATGGCATTTACAGATCGAGCCGGGACGAGACAAAAAATAAGCCCATTAACAAGTGTGTGCTGAAACCAAACGAACAGGGCACATATTTTCCTCTCAGTCCTCTCTCCTCTGCAACCACGCACAGCCGCCACAGCTGGTCGAGTTCGATCCGCCGCCAGAAATCAAATTATTGAACAAGTTGGTGATGATCAATACGCTATTCTAGCTGATGAGCCTAGTAATGTATCACATAAAGAACAACAAGCTCTATGATTGCGTTTTGTTGATAAAGTAGGAAAACCAAGTGAGCACATTTTTCCACATTTTTCATACTCCCTCCGTCCGAAAATACTTGTCATCAACATGGACAAAAAGGGATGTATTTAGAACTAAAATACATCTAGATACATCCCCTTTTATTCATTTTGATGACAAGTATTTCCGGACGGAGGGAGTACATTTTTATAGGATTTAATTTTTTTTCATGATTTCAAAAAAAATTAACAAACATTTTTGAGTTCACAAACATTTTTCCAAATCCATGGAAAATTTTGAATTCAAGAACTTCTTCAATTTTTTGAAAAAAAATCACAAATCCGTAAATATTTCGTTACTGCATGAAAAAACTGAATTCCCAAATACTTCTTGAATTCGTTATTTTTTTTGAATTTGCAAAAAGAAATCATGACATTTTCTGAATTAGAGACTGACGTAGATAAAAAAACCGACATCGGAACAAACAACGTGTATGAGTAAAAAAAACTCGCTCCTGGGCCGGCCCATTAGTGGAAGGCTGTGAGCAGCGCCTGTGGTATATATGGCCGTCGCAGTCAAGATCACTTCCGTCGCTCATGTACCGAGATCAAGGGGTACCCTCCAAGAGTCACTCTCACCTTCTAGAGTTCACAAAGTGGCGCACTGCTTGTGTGTCATTCGTCGCAACCTGGGAGTGTTTTTTTTTTGTAGATTCGTTTATTCAAAATGTTTTATCTCTTAAACCGTGCATCCAAATCCAGAACCGTATTCATTGTTGGACTTCTCGCGTCGAGATATTCGAAACTAGAACCCATGTCCATGTTAGTAGGTTTTCACTAACATTTTGTTACGAATAAACCGGAAGAAGAAACCCAAAGCCGGAAGCACGTTTTTCCTTTCACATTTATTCCTTTCAAGAGGCACATATGTGCCTGTCGTGAAAACAAATTTGTGCCTCCAAGAGAAGAAAATATGTGCTTTTTGTAGAAGGAAAAAACATTTTTTTTCTTTTCGAGAGGCATAGCCGCGTCTCTCGCAGAAGAAACTATGTCGCTCTACAATAAGAAAATCAATACAACTCATGAAAAAGACTATTTTTTCAATAGACATAGTTTTGTCTCTTGTGAAAGTAAATATGTGCCTCAACGAGAAGCAAATTTGTGCTTTTGATGGAAGAAACACGTTTTTCTTTCTTTTCCGAGAGGCACACGGAAAACAAATTTGTGCCTCCTTGCTTCTCGTGGAAGAAAAAAACATTTTTTATGACATGAAACAATTTTTTTCCTTCAAAACCTAGGAAAGCCCGGCGAACACCGAAAAGCAAAAAAACAAAAAAATACATCTTTAAAATTTGTTTAGGTAACACCTGAATGTGTTCTTTAACATATCACATAGATTATTTAATGGAAATAAACATTTTCTTAACCTGCGGGTACATTTGTTTTGTAATCTTTTTGGAATTGCCAGGATTTTTCTTTCAAAGGTCACATTTTTTTTATCGTTCAAGATATTTCTTACATTAACCAACCATTCTATTTTTTATTCATATATTTCTTTGTTTGGAAATTTCATAAAAGCCTTTTTTAATTTGTGATCAGTATTTGATTATTGCGAACAATTTTTAGAAAATTTGAAAAAAAACTGGTAAACATTTTTGGAAATTCTAAACTAGTTTGAAAATGTGAACATGTTTTCAAAATTTGAACATAGTTTTTGTAAAAACATGAACAATTTTTGAAAATCTCAAACATTTTTTGACAAATAGAACAATTTCTGAAATTTTGACCAATTTTGAATTTCATGAACTAAAAAAGAAAAAGAGAAAAAGAAACGAAAGACAATAAAAGAAAAGGAAAAAAAATAAAAAAAGGATATCCAGGAAATAAATAGATGACCAGGAACCTTGTAAGAGGTCCCGAAACCAGTCGGGAACCTTCGTAAGGAAATAAAACCGGTTGCACACTCGCTTCACTTGACCTTTACATTCAATATTTCCACCTCGTCAAAACGTCTATTGCCGAATTGCCTGGATCATTCTGTGTTGTTTATCACCTAAAATGAGTTCAGTTAAACCATAAATTTAAGAGCCTTCCAGACAAACCCTGTTCTGGTTCGACAGCTTTGGCGGCCGCTTAGCCGCCCCCAGGATCGAGAGGCCATTAACACCATCATCGTTGATCCTCGCGCGATGGCTCTTCGCTTGTCACGGCCACGCCCTCCACCCCCTCCCCCCAGCAGGATTAGCTTCTTCGTCTTGTAGAAGTGCATGCTCTAGCCAATGCAACCAAAAGACCGATCTGATGAAAGAGACTAGGCAGTACATTATACGTCAACACTCCCCCTCACGTGTGGCTTCCTCAGGCCTAAACGTGGACCAAAAGTGAGCTGGAATTTAATTGCGCCAGCCGGGTCTTGAACTCAAAACCTCTTGGCTCTGATACCATGTAAAAAACGAGGCTAAAGCGCATGTGTTAGCAGGGGCACATTGCGTGTTGATATAGGCACCAGCGGCGGCGCAGATGATTACAAGAGGTTAGGATTTAGGTTAGTCGTGGATTGATCTCTCAAACTAACTAACAGGATCTTATCTCAATGCCTAACCTATCCTAACTATTTACAACACATGCCACACAAAACTAGCTAGCACGATTTATACATACACCCTGAATACAATGTTTAACACTCCCTCTTAATCACAACTACCTAAGTTGAGATTCCGTCGAAAGACCTCCAGCTGCCGTAGTGATAGTGGTTTAGTAAAGCCATCTGCCACTTGATCACCAGTAGGAACAAACTGAATGTTTAAAAGCTTGTTAGCAACTCTCTCACGAATAAAGTGATAATCAATCTCAATGTGCTTCGTCCTCGCATGAAAGACAGGGTTGGCAGAAAGATAAGTAGCTCCAAGATTGTCACACCAAAGTGAGGCTGCAGGTAAGTGACGAATTCCCAACTCTGTTAATAAATTCTGCACCCAAATAATTTCAGCAGTGTCATTTGCTAAGGCCTTGTATTCAGCTTCTGTACTTGACCTTGACACAGTAGCTTGCTTACGTGCACTCCAAGAAATCTGGTTACCACCAAAGAACATCGCAAAACCTCCAGTGGATCACCGATCATCAGGACAACCTGCACAGTCTGCATCTGAAAAAGCACTAACAAGTGTAGAGTCTGACTTGGCAAGTTTGAGAACATGACTCTTGGTTGCTTGGAGATACCGAAGGATTCTTTTGATTTCTGTCTAATGAGTACTAGTAGGTGCATGGAGGAACTGACAAACTTTGTTGACTGAAAAACATATATCTGGTCTGGTTAAAGTCAAATACTGCAAGGCTCCTACAACACTTCTGTACCCGGTGGAGTCCTCGGCTCCAAGCACCTCTCCATCATGAAGAGACAACTTCTCTGAAGTAGACAAAGGAGTTGGAGAAGGTTTGGAACCTTTCATGCCCACTCGCTCAAGTATGTCTTGCACATATTTTTCTTGAGATAGAATAATTCCACTGACCACATGCTTTACCTCAATTCCAAGAAAAAAATGAAGACGGTCCAAATCCTTGAGCGCAAAATCCATGCGCAGATCCTGAAGAAGGGCTTCAACTGCTCTAGAGGAGGAACTGGTGACAATAATATCATCAACATAAATAAGCATAAAAATTGTTACTCCACGCCGATGATAAAAGAACAACGAGGTATCTCCCTTGGAAGCAGCAAAACCAAGAGACTGTAACTTGGAGTACAAACGATAATACCACGCTCTGGGTGCTTGTTTTAAACCATAGATTGCTTTATCAAGCTTGCAAACGTGTCGTGGTAAAGCTGAACTTTCATACCCAGGAGGCTGCCTCATAAACACTTCTTCTTTCAGAACACCATGCAAAAACGCGTTCTTTACATCTAGTTGTCGCATGCACCAATTTCTAGATATTGCAATTGAAAGAATCAATCTGATAGTAGCAGCTTTTACCACAGGGCTAAAGGTATCCTCGTAATCAATTCCGTATCTTTGCTTGAAACCTTTGTGTCGTGGAATTGTCACGGCAGATGTCCTCGAGCTAGGACTTAGTCGTGGAGCCATCGCAACTAGGAAGCTTGAAGGGGTTAATGCGGGACAAGGAACACGAGGGTTTATACTGGTTCGGCCCCTTACGGTGAAGGTAAAAGCCTACGTCCAGTTTGAGGTGGTATTGATTAGGGTTACGATCACCAGGGAGCTAAACAGCTATGCCCGGCTCTCGATGAGATTGTTGTCGCCCTTAAACCGCTGCCGGGTCGTCCCCTTATATAGGGAGGCTGACGCCCAGCAGCCCTTAGAGTCCCGGCCGGCTCATAACAGTGTCCGGCTCGGACTCTCACCTATACTTGCCTTACACTACAAGTTCTACAATAATAATGATTGTAACTACGGGCCTTAAGCCATATCCGGGTCTCAGCCCATCTCTGGCCCATCGTCTTCAAACTTGGCTCCGGGCTTCTGGCAATGACCACGCGAGTAACCCGGCCCCTCCTGGCGGGTGACTCTAAGGTCTATATCCTCAACATTAGGCCCCAGATTGATTTGAGCCGGCTCATGTCAATCTTCAACTCTTCTGACAGAAAAAATCTCCGGCTTACCATTCATGTGAAGGCCATAACCCGGAGTGACGTCATCCTCTGGACTCCGGATAATCCGCCGTGACGTCATCCTCCATTAAGTCCGTTTTTTACTCTGCCAGATCCGCAACGGATCTTTGCTTTTACTATCATTCCGAAAATCGAGGCGTCGTGGGGGGGAGATAATCACGCCGTGGTCTCCTTGAATCTCGCGCCCACTTATGACCTTGCCTTATAAATAGGCCGGCCCGACGGGCTCTTCTCACGCTCTCTTCTTCCTCCTCGCGCCGTCGCTCCTCTGCCCGAGCTCTGCTACTGCCGCCGCCGTCGCGCCCCTGGTCTTCGTCAACTTGGCCGCTGCATCACCCTGACTCGGACCAGATAAACGGCGGCAATCTCCGCTCTTCTCCAACTCCGGTGAGTCTCTTCTGCCCTGCTAGAACAGATCTGCGGTAGGGTTCAAATAGTTCATCCGTGTTCTTCGCCATTGTCCGCAAGCTTCAGTAATTCTCGTAGTTGCTGCCCTTGTTTGATCTTTAGCCTGGTATAGAACTAGTGCGGTAGTTGTTTAGGACTCATTTCAAATGCCTGTAGATCTCTTTCTACTGCACAAAAGCTTCATTCGAGCTCAACAACATCCGCTCGGCTGTTTCTAGGTCTAGAAAATTTTCATTTCACCCGACCATTTTGATCCAAAAAAGTTACTGCCATATGTGAAACATGTTTTACCACACTTAGCAAAAACTGCAACCATTGAATCTTGGCGGCTTACAATTCCGGTCTAAAGAAAACACGCGCCGTAGAACTTTCCGGTTTAAAGAGAACCATGCTTTGTAGAATCCTCCGGCTTAACTGTGGTAAAGCCGTAGATAACCAACTTATTCTGAATGCCCCTGCGGCTTAAATAACCCACTGTACCTGAGTATATATCATTAGTCCCCTTCATAAGCCGCCATCTTAGTTTGAACTGTAGATCTCCGGCTTATAATTAACCCGGACATTTTTCCCTTTTGTCATAGACTGCCAACTGTCACCATGCCTCCTAAGGCTCCCATCACTTGCAACTGGATGAGGTCCAACGTCACCAACGAGACCCTAGCCAATTTTGTTAAGTCCGGATATCTGCCCAAGAAGGAAGTTATGTCCTACCGTGCCCCTGACCCGTCAGAAGAGAGACCTCAGCCAAAAGACGGGGAGGTAGTGATTTTCGCGGATCATATGAGCCGGGGCTTCGCACCGCCCGGCTCAAAGTTTTTTAGGGACGTGCTCAACTTCTTCGACCTGCGGCCGCAAGATATAGGTCCCAACTCCGTATCCAACATCTGCAATTTTCAAGTCTTCTGCGAGGTTTACCTTGGAGAAGAGCCAAGTCTGCTGCTCTTCAGAGAGCTGTTTTACTTAAACCGCCAGAATGAGTGTGCCAATGGGCCAAGTCTGGAATTAGGTGGCATCTCCATCCAGCGGCGCAGGGACTGTCTTTTTCCCTTATGCAGAGCCGCCGAGCCACCCCAAAGACTGGAACATGACTTGGTTCTACTGCCAAGATACATCCCCGGCTGATGAAAGCCCGCTGCCCGGCTTTCGCCCAACACGTCTGGAGCCGACTCACCCACTGTCGGACAAGCTGACTCAAGCGGAGCGCCAGCCTCTGCTTCCTACTATCAACAAAATCAAAGCCCTCCTGGGCAACGGTCTGAACGGAATCGACCTGGTCCGGGTCTGGATCTCATGGCGGGTGATCCCATTGAGCCACCGCCCCGGCTTAATGTGTGAGTACACAGGGCGAAAGGATGACCCTCAGAGGCACAGCCGCAATGATCTTCCAGAAGACGTTGCAGAGGAGGAGACCAAGGCTCTTTTAAATGAGAGCCTGGCAGACTGCGGAAGGACCGGGTTAGCCCCCTTCTGCAAGACCAATCCAGCCCCAGCGGTAAGCCGCTGATTTTAACCTTTCAATTTCTTCTGCACATAACCTTGATCTGAACCGTTTTAAGAATTCATTACTGTATTTCTCAGGCTGATGATAAGTTCTGGCGGGTCAAATATGACCATGAGGCGGCCAAGAAGGCCAGGAAGGCGAAGAAAGCCGCCCCTCGCAAAAAAGGAAGCAGACCTACTGCTTCGGAGCTGATGCAATTAAGCGACAGCTCCGAGTCAGAGGTAACCCCTAAGCCTTTAAATTCTTGCTGTATCTGTTGTTTGTTGCTGTCCGCCTTATCAACACTTGCTCATTGACAGGATGATACCGGCGCCAGTAACCCGGTGGTTGAAGAGGTAATGTCACTTTCCTCCGACTCGGAGCCCTTGCCACAGCTGAAAGTCCGAAGGGTAACCCGGAAAGTAAGCTTTTCACATCCTTTAGCTTACCAAGACCCTCAATTTATTTTGAAGCGACAAGTTCATGAAAGCCGGCGTCACACCCGGACCAACAAGGACACCGATCTCTCCGCCGGGTTACCCGACGCAACAAGGAAGCGTCGAACTGAGGTTTTTTCTCACTTGTACCCTTTTCATCCGTTGGCGGGTGTTATCCGTCAGCCACTTAATTCTTCTGACTCCAATTATCAGGAGACCTCCCCTTCTTCGGGCGACTCTATGCAGTCGAGTCTTCCGACTTTCAAGACCGCGCCCGGGTAATGACAACCATCTCTCATTATACTTGTCTGTACTTACTCTCTTTGTGCTGAATGTTTCTGTCCTTTTAGCGCCCAGGCAAAGCTCACCAAAAGAGCGAAGAAGACCAGGTCAGCCGGAGTGCCGGACTTACCTGAACCGGAGGTGACGGCTCAAGAGCCGCCAGCTGCCTCCGCCCCCGAAGCCACCACTCCAATGGACACGGCACCTGAGGCCACTGCCCCAACTACCAAGGCAACGACCGAAGCTTCGGTTAACCCGGAGGCCTCCGGTTCAGCTCCGCCAGCAGACGACCCGGACGTGGTAATCACCCGGACGGAGTTTGTTGAGCCGGGGAGACCGACCGTGTTGGCCAAGTGCTCCGCGAAGGGGGAGTTGCTGCAGCCCCACCGGGTGAACCTGGACCTCTCCGACTACACCAACTTGAGCATTGGAGAGCTCGTCTCTGGCTAAATCAGCCAGGTGCACAAGAGCCGGGACGCGGAGGTCGCCATGGTAAACCAGATCCAACAAAAATCGGAGGTATCTTTCTGTTGTCTTCTTACTTACTGCATAGTTACCTTTGCCATGCTAGCCCCCAAGTCGACGACTTATGCTTGAATATGTTGTAGACTTAGGTTCCGGCTTACTCAATTGAGCCGACTGTATGTAAATAGATACATTCAATATGCATTAGCCCCCAAGTGCCAAGTGTCTTTGCTTGGAAAGTGCTTGGGACTTACATAGTAACTGCTCATAACCCGGAAATTTATACAGGCTGTGGGCAAGAAGCTAGAGGCGGACCTTGCGGATCTCAAGAGCCGGCTGAAGATGCAGGAGATGGAGACCCGGAAGGCAAACACCAAGTTTGTATCCAGCATCGCCACTCAAGAGAAGTTGAAGACCGAGTTTGATGCCGAGAGAAAAGCCTGGGCCGAAGAGAAGGCCGCACTGATGACCCGGGCAGAACAGGCGGAGAAGGCTCTCTCTGAGAAGACCGCCGAGCTCTCCGGCCTAAAGCGCCAGGTGTCCCAAATGGTGGCTGCCATCTTCGGTAAGTCACCTCACCGGCTTTCATCAATGTTGGAATGTTTATATCTCATTGTTCATCCTTGCCGCCGGCTTATCTGATTATGTTAAACAGGTCCCAGAAGTGCCAACCTCAACCAGAGCGTGGTACCAAGTTAAAGGCCGTGTACACCCTGGTGGAGCAGCTCTACACCGGGTCACAGCGCGCCTTAGCTGTGGTGGCCCTATCCAACGAGGTGCCAACTCACCTGGCCGAAGTCCTGCGCCGGCTCGCCGTTCTGCCTCAGCGGATCCAAGAGCTGCGACGGGCCTCTGCGAGAGCCGGAGCAATCGCCGCGCTGAGCCGGGCCAAGGCATTCCTGCCGGAGCTAGACCCGGCAGACATCGCCCTGGGTTATCCAAGCCTGAAGGAAGACGGCTCAGCTTTCGATCAGAAGGACTTTGCGGCGTGTGTGAAGGCTGTACGCCCAGTGGCCACCCTCATCGGGAACGACACAGATCTGACCAAGTACCAGCCGGGTTATGACGCGAAGAATCAGAGGATTCCAACCCCTCGCTATGAAGCCCTCAACCTGATCCCGCCGGCTCATCAGCACACCTTCGCCCCGGAGATTGACCCGGCCGGGTTAATTGACGAAGAAGCCCAATTCGAAGCTCTCAGCGGCATCGACTGGAAGTCATCAACCTTCGAGGTCTTGGGATCAGCCGGAGGAGAAGATAGGAATGAGCCGGGGACTTCAACTCAGCGGGCATCATAATTTGGCTGGCGGTTTATCAAACAATGTTCCACCTTTTAGACTTGAAGAGTTTTTGTAATAGAGTAGGTGCAATAGTTCATCTCTGCCGTGCCATCGTGCACGTATTGAATGCGAAAGTCCTTTGAAATTGTCTCTTTGACTTTCTCCGGGTCATAATCATCCCTTTGTTTTTCTCAACCTTAAAAGGTGCCTTTAAGTATCCTGCATAGAAAGACAGATCACAAGTCTCGAGGCGGCTTACCGCCCTGAGAGTCAGGTGTTTTGGATAGATGACCCGGAATATGAATCAAAAAGGCCGGCCCTCAATTATATCCTTAACACAACCGTAATAACACACTTAGCAGCCTGTAAGCACACTTCCGGTTTAGATAACCCGGGTGGCACGGTTGGCATCTTAACTCCGATTTACTTGCCTTGATGACACCCATGATGTTCAACTAACACTGTAAACCAAAGTTAAACCGGCAAAGTGTGACCCGGCCATGCACACCTTGTCATAATCAGAGTAAACTTGTGATAAAGCAGAAGAACTTAGGGGCTTCCGGTTCGAATACGACCAGAGACCCGGCCCAAAGGGGTTAAGCCAAGATTCGGATACGATCATATAGCCCCCAGTGGGTGTGGCGATGCCAATCAAGAGGGTACCGGCAGCTATGTTCTCTTTGGTTCGAATACGACCCATGTTTGAACAGGAAGCCCCCAAGTGATTTTTAAAATTGTTTAACGACGCCGATTCGAATACGATCCACGTCGGTTCTCAGAGGGGTTAAACTATGATTCAAATATGACCAAAGGTAACCTCCCAATGAGCTCGGCACTTTGCCAATCAAATGGGTATCGACAGCTATGTTCTCTTTGGTTCGAATACGACCCATGTTTGAACAGGAAGCCCCCAAGTGACTTTACTGCTTACGGCTAGATTCGAATACGATCATAAGCCGGATCCTCCTTTAAGTCATCATGTAATCTTGTAATAAAAATAACACGTGCATTTTTGGAGGAGAAAAAAGGACAGAGGTCCTGCTTTATTGCTTATCATAATATATACATGGCTGAGAGAAATATGTACACCACGAGAGCCGGTGGCTCAAGTGTAGTAAGGCCGAAGCTGAGCTATGTTCCACGGCCGACGGGTCTCTTCCTCAGACTTACGTGAATCTTTGTGCTCCCGAATGTCAATGAGGTAATATGACCCGTTGTGCAAGTTCTTGCTGACCACAAAGGGCCCTTCCCAAGGTGGGGATAACTTGTGTGCATCTGTTTGATCCTGGATGAGCCGGAGCACAAGGTCGCCTTCCTGGAAGACCCGGGATTTGACCCGGCGGCTATGATAACGGCGCAAGTCTTGTTGGTAAATTGCTGACCGGGCTGCTGCCACATCACGCTGTTCATCCAACAAGTCAAGAGCATCTTGGCGCGCCTGTTCATTATCCGTCTCAACGTAAGCCGCCACGCGAGGTGAGTCGTGACGGATGTCGCTGGGGAGGACTGCTTCTGCTCCATAAACCATGAAGAAAGGCGTGAAGCCTGTAGATCTGTTAGGAGTAGTATTGATGCTCCATAAGACGGAGGGCAACTCCTCCACCCAACAACCCGGCGTCCGTTGCAAAGGGACCAAAAGCCGGGGCTTGATGCCCTTCAGAATCTCCTGATTAGCTCTCTCAGCTTGACCATTGGATTGAGGATGAGCCACTGAAGAAACATCAAGTCGGATATGCTCTCGTTGACAAAACACTTCCATGGCACCTTTCGAAAGATTGGTGCCATTGTCAGTTATAATGCTGTGCGGAAAGCCAAAGCGGAAAATCACCTTTTTCATAAATTGAACCGCCGTGGCTGCATCGCACTTGCTAACTGGCTCAGCTTCCACCCACTTTGTGAATTTGTCAACTGCCACCAAGAGGTGGGTCTTCTTATCCTTGGACCGTTTAAAAGGCCCAACCATATCAAGCCCCCAGACCGCAAAGGGCCAAGTGATTGGGATCATCCTCAACTCCTGAGCCGGCACGTGAGCCCGTCGTGAGAATCTTTGGCAACCATCACATTTACTGACCAAGTCCTCTGCATCAGCATGAGCCGTCAACCAATAAAAACCATGACGGAAAGCCTTGGCCACAAGGGATTTTGAGCCGGCATGATGGCCACAATCCCCTTCATGGATCTCACGCAAGATCTCTTGACCTTCCTCAGGGGACATACAACGCTGAAATGCCCCTGTAACACTGCGATAATGCAACTCGCCATCGATAACGATCATTGACTTAGCCCGCCGGGTTATTTGCCTGGCCAAAGTTTCATCCTCAGGCAACTCTCCCCGGGTTATATAAGCCAGATATGGCATTGTCCAGTCTGGTATGACATGAAGAGCCGCCACCAGTCGTGCCTCCGGGTCAGGGACAGCCAAGTCTTCCTCTGTAGGCAACTTAACCGAAGGGTTATACAGGACGTCCAGGAAAGTGTTAGGCGGCACCGGCTTTCGCTGAGAGCCTAGCCGGCTTAGAGCGTCAGCCGCCTCATTCTTCCTGCGATCAATGTGCTCTACTTGGTAGCCCTGAAAGTGCCCAGCAATGGCATCAACCTCGCGGCGATAAGCCGCCATTAGAGGGTCCTTAGAGTCCCACTTGCCTGATACTTGCTGAGCCACCAAGTCCGAGTCACCGAAGCACCTTACCCGGCTCAAGCTCATCTCCTTAGCCATCCGAAGACCGTGGAGCAAGGCCTCGTACTCAGCCGCATTGTTAGTGCAAGGAAACATCAACTGTAGCACATAATAGAACTTGTCACCTTTAGGGGAAGCCAATACAACGCCTGCCCCCGAGCCCTCCAACTGCCTGGACCCATCGAAGTGAATAGTCCAATACGTGTTATCCGGCTTTTGCTCGGGCACTTGTGACTCTGTCCAATCATTGATGAAATCCACCAAGGCCTGAGACTTAACAGCAGTGCGTGGCACATATCTGAGACCATGAGGTCCAAGTTCTATAGCCCACTTAGCAATTCTCCCTGTGGCCTCTCTGTTTTGAATGATATCACCAAGAGGGGCAGAACTGACCACAGTGATGGGATGACCCTGAAAAAAATGCTTAAGTTTCCGGCTCGCCATGAACACACCATACACCAGCTTCTGCCAATGCGGGTACCGCTGCTTAGACTCAATGAGTACTTCGCTGACATAATAAACCGGCCGCTGAACTGGATGCTCCTTACCCTCCTCCTTGCGCTCCACCACAATAGCCACACTGACGGCTCGTGCGTTTGCCGCCACATACAGTAGTAAGGGCTCCTTGTCAACCGGAGCAGCAAGGACTGGGGGCTCTGCTAGCTGCTTCTTCAAATCCTCAAAAGCGGTATTAGCTGCATCGTTCCAGACGAAGTTATCAGTTTTCTTCATCAACTGATACAAGGGCATGGCCTTCTCACCCAAACGGCTTATGAACCGGCTTAAAGCAGCGACGTGACCCGCAAAGCGCTGAACGTCATTTATACACGCCGGCTTAGCTAGGGAGGTGATGGCCTTGATCTTCTCCGGGTTAGCCTCAATGCCTCTGTCAGAAACCAAGAAGCCCAAGAGTTTGCCTGCAGGAACACCAAAAACACACTTGGCCGGGTTAAGCATCATCTTATAGACCCGGAGATTATCAAAGGTTTCCCTTAAATCATCTATCAGGGTTTCCTCCTTTATGGACTTAACCACAATGTCGTCCACGTAAGCGTGAACATTGCGCCCAATCTGTTTGTGAAGACAGTTCTGTACACAACGCTGGTAAGTCGCCTGTGCACACTTGAGTCCAAAGGGCATAGACACATAGCAGAAGGCTCCAAAGGGAGTGATGAACGCCGTCTTCTCCTGGTCCTTAACTGCCATCTTAATCTGATGATATCCAGAATAAGCATCCAAGAAACTTAAGCGTGCACAACCTGCCGTAGCATCAATGATTTGATCAATACGGGGGAGGGCAAAAGGATCAGCCGGACACGCTTTGTTCAAGTCCGTGTAGTCCACACACATCCGCCAGGTGCCGTTCTTCTTGAGTACGAGCACCGGGTTAGCCAACCACTCTGGGTGAAAGACTTCAACGATAACCCGGCTGCCAAGAGCCGGGCTACTTCTTCACCAATAGCTTTCCGCCTTTCCTCATTAAACCGCCGAAGGAACTGTCTGACCGGCTTAAATTTCGGATCAACATTGAGAGTATGCTCAGCGAGTTCTCTAGGTACACCTGGCATGTCAGAAGGTTTCCACGCGAAGATGTCCCTATTCTCACGGATGAACTCGATGAGCGCGCTTTCCTATTTTGGATCCAGATTTGCACTGATGCTAAACTGCTGAGATGAGTCACCTGGAACAAAATCAACAAGTTTAGTCTCGTCAGCTGATTTAAATTTCATTGCCGGCTCTTGTTCTGTGGTTGGCTTTTTCAGAGAGGTCATATCTGTTGGGTCAACATTGTCTTTGCAAAACTTTAACTCCTCCGTAGCACACACAGATTCTGCATAAGCCGCATCACCTTCCTCACACTCCAGAGCCACTTTCCGGCTGCCGTGAACCGTAATAGTCCCATTGTGACCCGGCATCTTGAGCTGTAAGTACACATAACACGGTCGTGCCATGAACTTGGCGTAAGCCGGCCGCCCAAATATAGCATGATATGGACTTCTTATCTTGACCACCTCAAAGGTTAATTTCTCCACCCTGTATTTGTTCTCATCCCCAAAAGCCACTTCCAATTCGATCTTGCCGACTGGATACGCC
The DNA here is from genome assembly GCF_018294505.1 of Triticum aestivum. NCBI lineage: Eukaryota > Viridiplantae > Streptophyta > Magnoliopsida > Poales > Poaceae > Triticum > Triticum aestivum. The sequence goes on from NC_057811.1 coordinate 491,468,059, forward strand.
GACTTACCAGGTACCACACCATGGAAGATAGTGTTTGACTGGCTGAGGTTCTTATCAACCAACCCCATACGGCGAAAAGTCTCATAATAGAGGATGTTGATGCTGCTGCCTCCATCCATGAGCACCTTTGTGAACTTATATCCTCCCACCTGAGGAGCCACCACTAAGGCCAAGTGGCCCGGGTTATCCACCCGGGGAGGGTGATCCTCCCTACTCCACACTATAGGCTGCTCAGACCACCGCAAGTAGCGTGGGACCACCGGCTCAACAGCATTCACAGCCCTCTTGTGAAGCTTCTGATCTCGCTTGCACAGACTAGTGGTAAACACATGATACTGTCCACCGCTAAGCTGCTTTGGATTGGTCTGATAACCCCCCTGCTGCTGTTGATGACCCTGGCCAGGCTGTTGATTAAAGCCCCCTTGACCGTTCTGAGGACCGGAATTTGAGCCGCCGCCCGGGCCATGAAAGCCGCCAGCGCCTGAACCGCCGCCCGGGCCATTGTAATTCTTAAAGGCCTTCATGATTGCACAATCCTTCCACAGATGAGTCGCTGGCTTCTCTCTAGAGCCGTGCCTTGGACAAGGTTCATTCAACAGCTGCTCCAGCGTCGGACCTGACCCGCCGCCTCGGGGAGGGGGCCTCCCCTTGCGTCGCTGGTTATTACCTTGGGAGTTGGCGTTGGCTACAAACTCTAGGCTGCCATCGGCCTTGCGCTTGCCTCCTCCTTGGTTCCCCGGGTTAAACTGAGGACCCTTGCCATTGCCGTTCTTCTTTCCCTTCCCTGTCCTTTCATCATCTAAAGGGGGATCCTTGGTACCATCGGAATCGGCGTACTTGACAAGAGCCGCCATTAGTGTACCCATATCAGTGCAGTCGCGCTTAAGCCGCCCGAGTTTCATCTTCAGGGGCACAAAGCGACAATTCTGTTCCAACATTAAGACTGCAGAGCCGGCATCCATCTTATCTGATGAATGTATGATCTCCTTAACACGGCGAACCCAATGGGTCGTGGATTCACCCTCCTGCTGCTTACAGTTAGTCAAATCCACAATTGACATAGACTGCCTACAGGTATCTTTGAAGTTTTGGATGAACCGGGCCTTCAGCTCAGCCCAAGACCCAATGGAATTCGGTGGTAGCCCTTTCAACCAAGTGCGGGCAGTTCCATCTAACATCATGGTGAAATACTTGGCCATGGCCGCCTCACTGACCTCCAGCAATTCCATAGCCATCTCATAACTCTCAATCCAGGCTGCGGGTTGTAAGTCAGCTGTGTAGTTAGGCACCTTCCTAGGGCCCTTGAAGTCCTTAGGTAGACGTTCATTACGGATAGCTGGTACTAAACAAGGGACGCCCCCGGTCCTGGTAGGAATACCCACGTCGACGGAGGTCGTCGGATAAGCCGGGGGGGGGGTCTGATAAGCCGTCAATTGAGGTACTTGCTCCGCCTCTTGCCGTGCTTTGTCCTGGTCTGCCACGTGAAAGGCTCCGTTATGAGCCGGGCCGTGGCCAGGGGGCGGGTCGTGGCGTCGGACGTTACTTGAGCCGGTCGCTGAGACCATGTGCCTGCTGTAACTCGGGCTCTGACCCGGACGAGGGGTCGAGTGGATCCTGTCCCGGCTATAGGAGTACGCCTCTTGCTGCGCTAGTGCCGTCTGCAGGAGTTCCCTGACCCGGCGGGTTTCAATAGCCGTCGGAGAGTCGCCCTCAACTGGGAGAGCCGCCAGCCGTGCTGCCGCAGCGACCATGTTCTCCAGCGGGTTATTATAATGACCCGGGGGTATTGGCACGTACTGAGGCGGGGCAGGGGGCACCTGGGGAGGCCCCATCACTCGTGGCTGAATAAGGGGTCCAGACCGGGCGCTATGACCCCTGGCGGGTTACTAGACCCTGCACCTGGCGTGTTGAAGAGGTTGCGTGGATCGTAAACCGGTGGGAGTCGAGACTGGGCCTTTTGATGCTGCCTTCTCATGACCTCATTGGCCGCGTTCTGATCCATCGTGAGTTGGAAGGACTGCGCCTGAATCAGCTGAGTCTGGGCATTGAGAGCCGCCCGCTCCGCAGCCAGCCTGATCCCTTCTGCCGCAAGATCCTCTTTAGCTTTTATCAGATCCAATTTTAACTGTGCCACCTCCGCATCATGCTGAGCTTGATCCGCCGGGTCAACCGTGGCGGTTAACAGGGCCGTCATCTTGTCCGTGAGATCCATTAGCACCTGAGCCGGAGAAGGCACCGGGTTTCCCGCTCCAGCAGCGGGGTTTTGAACAGGCTGTGCACCAGCCATAAAAACTCCAACCTGATTTGGCGGCTCAAAAAGGTCCGGAATACTGTCACCATCGGAACAACCCATGAGCCGGCCATCTTGAAGTTGGTACAACGAGTTTGACTCATCGGTGGCCGACTCGCCGTCAGAGCCGGCGGCCGTCTCATCTCCAGATCCAGATTGATCGGAGAGTCCTCCATGGATACACCCCACAAAAGCATGCCTTAGGGCGGGCCGGGCCTGGGCGGGTCGCGCAAGCTGAGCCGTCTCGATGAGATCAGCGCAGAGGCCCGGCTCACCAATCTTGCCAATGAAAACGTGAATTCCACCGAAGGGGACCCGGTACCCGTACTCAATTGAGCCGGCGTCGGGGCCCCAGTTTGCATCGTCGATGTAGAGCTTGCCGCGACGACTCTTGGTCATCCGGCCCACAGCGCATCCCTTGAGCCCTTCGAAGCTGCCCTTCAAGAACTCAAATCCACCATGCGCTGGCCCCACGGTGGGCGCCAACTGTCGTGGAATTGTCACGGCAGATGTCCTCGAGCTAGGACTTAGTCGTGGAGCCATCGCAACTAGGAAGCTTGAAGGGGTTAATGCGGGACAAGGAACACGAGGGTTTATACTGGTTCGGCCCCTTACGGTGAAGGTAAAAGCCTACGTCCAGTTTGAGGTGGTATTGATTAGGGTTACGATCACCAGGGAACTAAACAGCTATGCCCGGCTCTCGATGAGATTGTTGTCGCCCTTAAACCGCTACCGGGTCGTCCCCTTATATAGGGAGGCTGACGCCCAGCAGCCCTTAGAGTCCCGGCCGGCTCATAAGAGTGTCCGGCTCGGACTCTCACCTATACTTGCCTTACACTACAAGTTCTACCATAATAATGATTGTAACTACGGGCCTTAAGCCATATCCGGATCTCAGCCCATCTCTGGCCCATCGTCTTCAAACTTGGCTCCGGGCTTCTGGCAATGACCACGCGAGTAACCCGGCCCCTCCTGGCGGGTGACTCTAAGGTCTATATCCTCAACACTTTGGCCACAAGATGTGCCTTGTACCTGTCAATCGTGCCATCAGATTTGCGTTTTACCTTGTACACCCATTTGCAGTCAATCACGTTTCTTCCTCTGACTGGTGGAACCAAGCGCCATGTCTTGTTTGCTACGAGGGCTGAAAATTCTTCATCCATGGCCTGCTTCCACTTGGGATCACCAAGAGCATCTTGCAAATTCTTCGGTTCACCTGTGGCACAAAAAGAGCCCCAACAAACACAACCATCTTTATAGACCTTGGGTTTGGCAATACCACTTTGTGACCGAGTATGTGATCGGGCAGGAGGAGGTGGAGCTGGTCGGGCTTGCTGTAGTTGTAGGCGATTTTGCGTAGAGGAAGCAGCAGAGTCGGACGCAGCAGATGCAGCAGCAGAAGATCCCGAATCCCCCTCCTGCAGCGGCCTAGGGGGATCTGGTGCGGCAATCGGTGATGAACTGCCACTTGGCAGTTCCAAGTGGCCACAGGGTGGGAGGGGGACCGCGCCGCGCCAGAGTCCGCACGCCCCGCCTCGCGGAGGCTACGTGGGCCGCGCCCAGCCGGCCCGCCAGGGGACTGCACAAAGAATGGAAGAAATGTATGGACATTCGTAAGGAGGTTCTTGGAAGCAACATTGCGCGAAAGGCAAGAATTGGAGACAGGATAATCTCCATTCTCCATAATGGAGAGTCAGGGGCTATCTTGTTTTATGCTATTTTACCCAAGAAAATATAGTAGGTCCTAAGAGAATGTAGTAGGTTATGAGGTACAATATGTTTATGAGAGTTGATGATGATGAGTAGTTGTGATTATGTCTAATGACCAACTTGTATGTGATGTCTCACTGATGAAAACGATTATCATGAGGAGGTATGAAAACCTAGTCCACGGTTCAAGTTGTTAATGATATGATGATGATGATGATGATGATGATGATGATATTTATTAGATCATTGGGTGAAAGAACCGGTCCATCCACTTGAAACCAGTCCACGGTTCTTTCTCCCACTGATGTAATAACTCATTATGATGTAAAATCATTCTCTAAATTGCTGCTAGTAGAAGATGTATAAATACAACATGAAATAAAAAAGAAATACGGAATAATAATAGTAGCACGTGCTAGTAGAAGCGCTACTACTAATTACCAGTAGCGCTCATTTTGGAAAGCGCTGCTACTAAGTCGATGTAGCAGTAGCGCGGTTCAGCCCATGCTACTGCTAACCTTTAGCTGTAGCGCCTTACTAGTAGCGCTGTACCCCGCGCTACTGATAGGCTTCAAACACGCGCTACTGCTAGGGTTTTCCCTAGTAGTGCACGGCGATGCCTTCATCAAGGTAACGGCACAAAACACCACCATCGCCCGCCAGCGGCTCGGTTTCACCGGCAACTATGTCTCCCCGACTCGTAGCCGGGACTAGATGATGAATCTTGAGACCCGACCACCCAGCCGGAGGCCGATCACCTCTGGCGGAATAGATAACCACCACCGCCGGCTGCACCGGTCAGATCAGATCTGAGCGGAGATGCCGCTGATGCGACCACCAGGCCCTCTACGCCGCCGCTGCCGATCAAAAGGCAGATGGCGCGCCGCCGCCCGAACAAGGCTAGCTGTCGCGCCCACAGTCCGCGCCGCCTCCGACGCCGCCGCGCCACAGCCATCACCGTCGGGCCGATTGGATCGGGCGCGCCTCCACACAATTCAGGGCCCCGCACAATCCCGAGCCACAGGAGAGAGGCGATGTCCTCCGCCACTGACGTTGGCCCCCGGGGTTAGACCGGCAGCGTCCCCCGGCGGCGGCGGAGGGGGCGGGGAGAGGAGGGAGTGTGCGCCACGGCGGCTAGGTTTAGGGCGCCGCCCGAGTCACCCTAGCGGGGACGACGTGAGGGCTAGATTGGTGTGTAATATAGATGAAAACTCTGAAAAATATTTTCAGAACCAGACGAGGAGCAGAAATCTGCTACTGAAGCATCCGCGAAACTTGGATCAGGAATCTTCATCCAGGAAACAGAGATTGTCTCCATATCCAACAGCACCAAGATAAGATGCATCACTGCAAAAAGGAGGAGACAAACTAACGATCCAAATGCCATACGATTGAACCTTTGAGATACAGAGATGAAATGACAGACAGCCTGACTATGTGCATGAGGCAAGGAAATAGAAATTAAAAAATAGCCTTGTGAATCAATCAAGAAAACTGCTGCTTAAGCCAAACATGCCTTCACCGGCAGGGCCTCGGGCGGCGGTGATGCAGATAGGGGGGATGGACAAGAGAATGCGACCACGCGATTTGGTCGCGCCCCGTGCCACCAGAGGATTATATTTGTCTGCAGCAAATATTAATTCTATCTGTGAAATGTTTTAGGCGGGACTATATAAATTGTCCTGCATATCTGTGATCCACTTGCATGTGTCAATAAAACGCAGGTATATATACAGGATGCAATAAGTTGGCCTCTCGTCTCCCTCGCGGTACCATCAAAACACCAGTGCGTGGCACAAAGTGTCCCTGATCGATGTCAAGAGCACGTTGAACAACTACACACACTTGCGTGGCTGCACATACTCTTCCTCGGGGACAAGGGGGAGTCCTTTCTTGGGTGGGTCTCCAAGTGTTCCTCTTTCTTGGGTTATGGCTGCCATCGCCTTGCCTTTCTTTTGTTCTTGACGTGCGTTGTCAGGAACTCCGTTTTGTTGCCTTTGCTGTGTTTGCTGCAAATCCTGATATACCTCCTTGTCGCTGCGACATTGTGGCTACCATGCACTTGCTGGGGGCTGATGGTTATTACTCCCTCCGTCCCGTAATATAAGACGTTTTTTAACACTAGTGTAGTGTCAAAAACGTCTTACATTATGGAACGGAGGGAATAATAATTTGTTAATTTTCGTCCCTTTTTCGCTTGTCCTACAGATGTCAGCACAAAAGTAAACTGTGAGATCTTGGGCAGCTCGATAAGATTCTCAAACATGCACAGACCAAGGAAGGGCATGGTGCTTCACAAGCCTTCCATACAGGGGATGTTCCACGTACGAAACGTAGAAAATTTGTAGAACAAAACATACACGGAAGGCTTTGGGTAACTGCGGGTGCTAGAAAGTTGAGATACTTGATGACGGGAGAGTAGTTGGTCACTTTTTTTTTGGTTGTTACGGTGCTGTCAGTGTTGTAACACGACCATAAACTCTATTCCTCTTATTTAATGAATGAGGCAAATCTTTTGCCTCTCTTTAAAAAGAAGTACACAAATGTACAAAAATTGTAGCATTACAATAGAAGAAAAGCAGTGCTCACGCAACACACTACATAGGTACACAGTTCCACTTCAGAGTTAAGATATGCATACAACAAGGAAACTATGCGGATGCCGAGTTGCTCGACCATCATGGGAAGAACGACATGAAAGAGTGAAGGGTGGGGCGGTTGGGATGGTTGTCTGCTGCACACCTAATTGCAGCCTCCGCTTTGTCATATGCTTCTCGGGTGACGGACCCATGGGTGAATTCTCTGAAGCCAACATGGAGCTCCTGGAGAGAAGGGAGGTTCTCCAAGCCCAAGCTATCATGGAGAGATGGGAGGTTTGCCAAATCTACATCGTCAACGTAACAATAATATTCAAGCCTATGTACCTTGGGCATAGCTCCTGGTGAGAACATATTCCACCCCATGGGAAGTATCCCCAACTGACAGTCCCGCAGGCACTGGAAAGTACCAGCACTGATCACCGGCCATTGTTCCCTTCTTTCATCCCAGATGTTCTGGTAGTAACGCAACTGGAGGGATTGAAGAACTGGAAAGGAACCAAGTATGTCAAGATCCTCCTGCCACAGGTGGCCCAACCCGATATCTATGATAGAGAGCTCCCGAAGATTTGACGGGCTGATCCACGACGGCAGATAGGAGAAGAATCCGAATGATGAATCAAATCTACAGAGGTTGCGAGGAGGGGATGTCCAGCCTTCCCCTAAGAAATCAAAGCTGCCTCTCACAATTAAGCTCTGCAAATTCTCCAGGTGACATAGAGACTCCAAAAGCCAACCCTTCAAGCTCTCGTCAGGCGTTTCTTCGAAAGAGATACCAAGAACCCTCAGTTTAGTCAAATGCCTTAGCTCTTTGGCAACGTGCAGAGACTTAGACAAACTGATCATTGACAACTCTTGCAGATACTCCAGTTCCCTAACCACACCTGGCCTGAATTTGATTTTGGAGCAACTGCCAACTCTTAAGCATATCAGATTTTTTAGCTGCCCAATTTGGATCGGCAATAAGAGCTCACCGAGGTATGTATGTCCCAACGCAAGATATCTCAACTGGCATAAACTCCCGAGATGCTCAAGTAATTTATCGCGTTGCTCCTCAGGATAGCACTCCTCCAAATCCAATACACGTAATTGAGGGGAAAAAGAAAGGGACGACATTTTGTCAACCCAGTAGCCCGACATAGTAAGTGACCTCATGTGGGACAATATCAATCTCCCCTGAGGCATCTCAACATCCTGGAGTTGCAGAAATAACCTGCGGACCTTGCTTGTTATCGCAGCTGATTTGCCCTTCTTATCATGCAATACAGTACAAAAGTTTTCTTCAATAGAAATGGAGCTGATAAATTCCAGAACCAAGTCATGCACACGGCAATCCATTGTCCTGACATACATATAGGAGTCCACCGCTTGGATCAATCCTCTGTTTATGAGCTCCGTGAGGTAGCTCTCACCAAGCTCAAATAAGTCCTCATCTTGTACCCCATTAACAAAACCTTCACATATCCACCTCCATATCAATCTGTCTCCTTGAATAATGTAGTCTTCAGGAAATATACTCAGATACAGCAAGCAAGTTTTTAGATGGATAGGTAGATGGTGATAGCTAAGGGCCAATATCTTTCTCATCTTCTTCACATCAGGACTGTTGTCAAGTCCAGAACCGATAGAATCACACAACTTGTTCCACTCCCTTTTATTCCCTTCCCGACTGGCCAATAAACCAGCAATGGTGATGATAGCCAATGGCACACCACCACATTTCTTGAGGAGAGTTTCAGATACTTCGACCAAATCATTTGGACAGCCATTATTAATACCAAATATTCTTCCAAAGAATAATATTTTGGATGTCTCATCAGGGAGGGGTTTAAGCTCATAGGCGCCACCAACTTTACGTGCAACGTCGTGATCACGGGTTGTTGTGATTACTCTGTTCTCATAATGATTATAAGCTAGAGCACATCGGATCACTTCCCAATGTTGTATGTCCCATATATCATCTATGACAATAAGGTACCTGCCCATATTGTAACGCAAGATTTCACACATTAGCAAATAGTGCTAAACTGAAATGTGGAAAACCATTTGAACACCAAGAACTAAAAATTGCAAGTAGATTCCTGAATTTGGAGCGGAATAATTCATGCATTAGAAATACTAATAATTCATGCATTAGTAATACTAGTAAACTTTATATATGACATCAATTTAAGTACAACTCTTCCCCCGTTTCAAACAATAAGAAGGTCTAGCTTTGTAATGAGTCGAACTTCATTAAGTTTCATCAAATTGATACAAAGTGTACCAACATCTTCAACAACTAGTTACTTACGTTGAATCCTCTATGAAATATTTTTTTTATAATATACTTTTTTGCTATTATAGAATATTGCTATAAACTACTTCAAACTTAAAAGGTTGACTTAGGACAAAGCTAATACATTTTGTAGTCTTAAACGAAGCATGACCATGTTGAAGTTTACATCTAGGTCTTGCATAAAAGGATGTATATATGGGGTATGGGCTATGGCACACCCCATATGTCTCGTCCATCACAACAAAATCTACCTAAATACGTGTTACACATAAATAGTACATGTTACTCTAGAAAAACATAAATAGTAGATATGTGTTACTCCCTCCAATCCCATAGAAGGGCGCTAAATTTCTCGCCTGTTTTCCACCCAATCAGGGCGCCAAGAGGGATGTGTCCCTAAACTGACAGAAGCACCCCTCCATCCCAACTGCCGTCATATCTCCCTTAACAGAAGAGAAGATGTAGTGGTGCAGTACGTGGCAGCAGCAATGGGGACAGGTTGTAGAAGTTGTGTGAACATTTTTAAAATATTACGGACATTTTTGTGAATGGTATCAATATATTTTTTAAAGTTGGATGAATTTTTTACACTCCACAGGCAGTTTTTTAACATGCAATGAACATTTTTAAAAATTATGTAGATTTATTTTGGAATATATGTATTTAAAATTTTGAAATATAAACAAAACTAAAAATAAAAATCTAACAAAAGTAACGAACTAATCTTACTATGCCTGCCCACTTGGCACTCCACTCAGACGAGGCATGCCTATCTTTCAGGCCCCGCTTGGACTGCCCTAAAAAATTGATCCTAAAATTAGCTGTAAAACATTGCTAAAAAAAGTTGTGTGCCCTGCCTCGGCAACGAGCGATTGGTTCGTCATTCCGACCCTTGAATTTATGGGAAATTTTCTGGCTTAAACCCGAAAAAGTTCCGGTTTACAAAATTTACGTTTCTTCCAAGCAAGTGAGGGGTCAGGTTTCAGGCTCGAGCGCATGCAACTTCTCTTGCCGACCCCCTAAAAATTAGTGGAGTAAACCGCGGAGCAAATGTTAGTGGAGTAATTGTACTCCAAATTTTGGCTGCTTCTAGCCGTTCTCGTAAATTAACAAAGTAAAACGCAAATTCGGATATGATGAACACAGATTCAATTCAAACAAACGTACTAACCAAAATTCGACACCAATTTATGAAATTTCACATTGTCATCAACCAACAAAAAAGTCAACTAAATTAACTGAATCTAAAACTTACTAAAATCTAGTCACTATACATATCTTCAGTGACCGATTTCCACCCCACTCGGGAAAGCCTATTGATCATGGGGTCAGGCCCTGTGTAGTCATCGTCGTCGCCGAAGATTCTTGTAAATTCGGTCCTGAAGCAGTCATCGTTTCCGCCTCCATTCTCTCCTCCGCTTCCGTTGCCTCTGTTTCCGCCATTATCTTCGTCGTTGCTTGACAACATGA
>NC_057811.1:491478706-491494642 GCF_018294505.1 Triticum aestivum
CACCTGCTCTGGGTAGTGGCGGCGAAGCGCCGCCATGTATGCCTCATCGGCGGCCTCCTCCACCAACTTTTCCCTTGCCTCTTGGTCCTTCCTCCTGTCCAGTGTGGAGACCACCCGCGGGTCGACGACATCTAGCCGCAACAACTCACTAAACTCAAAGTTCCGGTGGCCATCGGCGCCGTGTAGCCAAACAACCAAATGTTGTATTCCTGGTCGGCCTGCTCGGCGGATTGGAAGGATCTGAGCCAAAGCGTCGTGTGGGTGTGCCGGTTGGTGATCTCGGCCACCCACTTCCCCATCCCCGCTGCTGCATGCCAATGTGCGTCCTCTGTGGCGGCGGTGGTGCGGGGAGATCGGGGAAGCCGGAGAGCCAGTTATGGTAAGCGTATGGGGCGCCGATCAAGGAAGCGTCGTGGTAGCAGTGGGAGGCAGATGCACTGACGCAGTGCTCGTGGCGGTGCAACCTGCGTTGAGGATAGACTGCGGGGAGAGGCGGGTGCGGGATCCGGCCATGATGGCGCGGGTGCGGGAGCGTTGCGGGGGTCGCCGATGAGGGATAGGGTGGGGAAGGAGGCAGACAGGCGTGTGTCTTTTACTCCGTGGCCGAGCGGAGGAGTAAGTTTAAGTGCTCGGCTTGGCGTGGAGTGAAGTATTTACTCCATTATAGGATTTCACTCTCGGTTAGATCACAGTTAGAGGAGTAAAAACATTTTTTTTTACTCTTTTAACCGATTTTAGGGTGTCCGCTAGAGATGCTCTTAGGTACACCGCTTCGTCCCTGAGGAAGATGTATCTCCCTGATTTAATCCATTCAAAAGACATAGGTCACGTAAGATCCCTTTAAGTGTAGCATTATTCGGGGTTGGAGCGGGCGACGGGCGTGCTCGTGGCAGTTCCTGTGCGAGGAGAACCGCGTGTCGACGTCCAATACACGGTCACTCGCCCATTTTGTCATCCAATACACGGTCGGTCGGAAGGAATGTAAATATGGCATACTAGATTATGTGTACACATGCGCTATTCTAAGCCCAAGCATTGAAAGGCTAATATGTGGCCCTTTTTTGTGGGTAAGGCCCTGGTTGAAGGCATAGAAAATGGGGTTGTCTAGATGTGTCCAAGTTATTGCACATCTAAGTGACTTAATCAAGTATAAAAAGAAAAAGAAAAGGGAAAAATAAAATGCCGACAAGAATCTCCTTGCAAGGTCAATGCATAGGACTTTGATGTGCAATACTTATGGCACATCTAGACGTGCTTTAGCAAAACTGATAGAAAATTTACCCTTGTACTAAAGCAGCGACAACTAATATGAAACAGCGGGAGTAGTAAAAATTGGTATAATATGTGTAGTAATTCTTCGAACTACATATTTTCACTAAGTCACAAATATACTATATTGTTTCAAAATTACTATATTTTGAACACATTTATACTGCAACTGGTACATTGTTTTACTGAGCTGTGGAATATAAGCTATTCACACTCAGCCACACAATTTGTATACTACATGGTAGTTCATAATATGTGAGTATTTTTCCTATATAAACGTAGGGGCACAATGTATTTCTATATACATGGAGCTCAGAATATCTTATTTTTCCCTCTAGTGGAAACAACATGCACGCACGCACATAAACAATAACAAAACTATTTTTATGATAAGTTTATTGTCAAGTTTTCATGTGAAACATGAATAACTAAAATTATACATCAAAGCACAATGAGTAGATAAACACAGGCAGTTATTGTACCTTTTGTCTGCTAGGAAATCTTTGATCTTGTCGATGAGTTGTTCTATGCACCCTGCTTCGGTGCCAGGATAGCTTGTACCGGTAATTTCACTAAGGATAGTTCTGAGGATTTTCATCAAGTCTGGATTTTGTGACACCGATATGAAAGCTCGATACTGAAATTCCCCTTTGAGGTCTTGATACACTTGGTTTGCAAGAGTTGTCTTCCCCATCCCTCCAAATCCAACAATGGAGACTATCTTCAGTTGTTGTTGTTGCCTTGGCACTTGTCCATTTTCTTCGCCTAATAGCTTGATTATCTCGGCTTTGGTTTCATCAATTCCAACGAGTTTTGATGCATGCTCGAATCTAGCAAGAATTCTAGGGTCTACAACTTCATTTTTGGTGCTAGAGAAGGTTTGACGACCCTTGTACCTTGCATTCCTGTCACCCACCTCTATGATGTGTTTCTTCAGATCTTGGATCTCCTTGCCGATCCGATGGCGAGCCTTCATCTTCCCCAACTTCCCTAGTGAATTTTTGATCTTCTCGATGAAGCCATCTGGCTTTTCGTCTTTGTCACCGATGCTTTGCATGAAGTCATCGATGGCATCCTCTAGGTCATAGGACAGCTCCCGCACTTCATTCATCCAGACTTTATCCTGCACATCGGGATCCTCGTCCTCGGACATCTCGAGGAGAAAAGCCTCCATTGCGGCGAGCTCATTAGTGAGAGACTTGATCTCCTTGCCAACTGTTTTGAAACGCTTGTACTTGTTGCCGAGCAGAACGGTCAGCTTCTGGATGACAGGTTTGAGGACCCCTGTCGCCACGCTGACGAGAGCCGCCTCCATGGCCACGCTATCTTAGAGCTCGGCCAGTCAAAAATGTGCGTGGAGGTCAGGTTGCTGAATGCACTGACAGTAAACAGGTGGTACCAATCGACAAGCTGAAAACAAGAGGATGTATTAGTTTATTATACACTGAACAGCTAGGTGCAAATCGCTCATGTGGACCCAAGTTAAGTCATATAGAGATGGGTTCATGCCTGATTGCCGTGCAACTCAGAACCAGCTCGGTCGCTTTGTTCGCAGTGCAGGTCGAGCGCACTGACAGTGAAGTGTGGATTTGATTTAGCCACCGCGTCGTCGATCTGAACCCTGAAATAGAATGGATTTGCGGAGGTGAGACGAGCTACAGAGCGTCTCTATGGCAGTCAAAAATGTGCTGACAGTAAATAGCTAGTTACAAATCGACAAGGTGAAAAAGAGGATGGGTTAGTAGACTGAACATCCTGACCCTGAACCTGAAAAAGTGGTTTTCTGCAAACTTAGCTCCCATGGAACTTGAATTTTTAGTTGTGCACCTGATCTGCCGTGCAACTCAGAGGTAGCTCGAAGTGTTGGCCAAGCGCACTGATGGTGAAGAGTGGATTGTTTCGTCTTCTCCGCCTCGTGGATCTGGACCTGAAAGAGAACGGATTGACGGGGGTGAGCCCGACCATTGCTGCACCAAACAAGCTACACAGCGTGCCCAGTGCCGGCGCAGTCCAACGCACGGCGGCATCGGAGGAGATTGAAGCGGGGAGCGAGGGGACGGGGCGGTACCTCGCGTGGGACGATGGATCCGGTGGAGGAGTAAACTTGGCTTCGGCGGTCGCGAAATAACCTAGGAGAGGAGAAGGGGGGCGTGGGAGCTCGGACGCCGGCGACAGATCGGCGTGCCAGGTGAAGAGCGGATTATCTATTTCCTCGGCGTCGTGGATCTGCACGTGAAAGAGAATGGATTAACCAAGATGAGCGCAACAGCCTCTGCACAGAACGAGCCACGGACCGACCGTGTGCCGGCGCCGGCGGCTTCATACAAGGAGATCGAAGCAGCGCACTCGTACCTAGCTAGCAGGATGGATCCGCCGCAGAGTGGCGGACTGGGGCGACCGTGAGGTAACCCCGGCGAGGAGAAGCTCTGACGCCGGCTACGAGTGCACCGCGAGACGCAGTGGGAGTGAGAAGAGGAGATGGATGATCTGGTCACTGGTCACTCATCACAACGCATAAACAAGGACCAGCGTCGTTGTTGTAGTCTGGCCCATCTCTCTGTTCCGTGGGCCCAAAGCCACGAGGCCTAACAGAGTTTGTCGCCTCTCTCATGCACACACCTCCCTAGAGTTTGACAATTTAGAGTCTTTCGAAGGTGCTCATACGGGTAGGATGTGCGTGTGTATGTTTATAAGGATGAGTATATGTGCATGCATATGAGCGCTTGCGTCTGTACTGTGTTCAAAAAAATTTATTGACAAGTAAACAAGAAATTGCTACCCCTAATTAACTTCATGTGAAGCAACAAGTTTCTAGCTAGGTTTCTGGAGACGCGGTTGATGTGTGTGGATTACAGTACATGATATGAGCTATAGTGGTACTGGTTTACAGGGGATACGTATACCCGTGTCAGGTTGGATCGTGCCTTAGCATCTCCTGCTTGGAGTTTACTATTTCCAGATGGTGCGGTGCAGCACCTTACTTCTGCCTGTTCGGATCATATACATGGCGCTCTTGCTGAATATCAGAGAGGAGGCGCCCCATGGTGCTCAACAGTCAACACAAACATTTTCGGTATGAAGTCATTTGGTTTCACAAATATTGATATATTTTTATAAACTTGGTCAAACTTTAAAATAGTTTGACCCTTTAAAAAAGTTGAAAGTACACTCCTTGAAGGACAGAGGGAGTATAGGAGCACATAGTATTTATTAGCTGGCCGATAGATCTAGACCTTTGGACCAAGGAGTATTATTGAGAGTTCACATGGTTGGTTCTCACATGCATGGGCCATGCGGGTAGATACATATACTCCCTTCGTTCCTATATATTTGTCTTTCTAGAGGTTTCAACAAGTGACTACATACGAAGCAAAATGAGTGAATCTACGCTCTAAAATATGTCTATATACATCCGTATGTGGTAACCATTTGAAATCTCTGGAAAGACAAATATTTAGGAACGGAGGGAGTAATTAAGAAGAACATCGATCGATTAGCCAACCACCGGCCTGCATGAACAGGTGAATAATTTTTTTGTACGGGAAATTTTGTTGATAATTTTTGCAGGCACAAAAAGAGTTCAACTAGTTCACATTAGAGATGAGACACATGCAAAACACATGATAAATATCACAAATATACTACTACATCTGTCCAGGTTAGTGGTCCTTGTATTTTGGGTCATATTCTGACCATTAATTTAACTAATAATTATTATTATTATGTGTAGCAAAAATAATATTACTGAAAATTACATTCAAATTATAATTCAATAATACAATTTTTAGTGACATGCATTTAATATTTTGCTAGTCCAATATTCGGTCAAACTTTGTCCAAAAACATGAAGAGGACTAATAAACCCGGACGAAGGTAATACTTATACTAGTGCAAAAGAAAAACAAAGTAGCCGTCGAGAAATTTCACAGTTTTATAGTGGTCGAGAGGCTTTTAGATCCCAAGAGAGAGAGAGAGCGCGCTAGAAAGAGTGCATTTTGTACAACCAGGCCGGAACAGTGCCAGCAAGACAACCCGTACCCAACAACAGCCTAGCCCGGACAGCGTCGTTATTAGGCTTTAATTCGCTCTGTTCCACGTGGGCCTCCTCAGCTAAAGCGAACAGTGCAGCGATAGCAAGTTAGCAACCTCCTCCATCATTGTTTTTTCTGTGTCCACATCAACCTCCTCCTCTAGCAAGACAGTAGTTGTCATCTCTTAATGAAATGAAATAAGGACTCACTGTTTTTCGTCAAAAAAAAAACCCAGATCACCATTGCAAGCGCATATGTAAGAAAAATGTAATCCTAACGGCATCCAGGTTTGTCGAGATAATGACATGAGTTTATAGTAAGTTTAGTAAATTTATACACTTTATCGACAGAAGAAGCTCTCCGTTGGACGCCTATTTTGCAGAAGAACATGTTGCCTTGTTAATGAAAATAGTCAATAATGACTATAGGAGTACATATTATTTATTGGCCGGCCGAAAGATCGAGACCTTTGGACCAAGGAGTACAATAAGAGTTCACATGGTTGGTTCTCACATGCATGGGCCATGTGGGTAGATATAATTAAGAAGAACAACGATCGATTAGCCAACCACCTGCCGGCTTGAACAGGTGAATAATTTTTTAGTCACAGAAAATATTGTTGATCTTTTTGCAAGGAGACACATGCAATCACGATCCAAACACATGATAAATATCACAAATAGACTACTACCTCTGTCCGGGTTTACTGGCCCCCCTCGTATTTTGGGTCATATTTTAAACATTATTTTAACTAATAAAAATAAGAATTGTATACAGCAAAAATAATATTACGGAAAATTTACATTCAAATTAGAGTTCAATAATACAATGTTTAGTGACATGCATTAACATTTTGCTAGTCAAATATATGGTCAAACTTTGAGTCAAAACATGAAGAAAACTAATAAACCCGGACGAAGGTAGTACTTATACGGCTAGTCATAGTGGAAGTAGCACAGATAGTAGTATGCATGTCACATAAGCAAAAAAAAATATGATGTGATACGTAATTAAAGAGAAGAGAGACAAATAGAGTAACATAATATTTTACCATCACTTATGTATTTTCAATGCAAAACAAGTCTACAAAGTGATGCATGATACTGCACATATGTTGCTACCTACTATAACGGGGAACACTTGCCCTCATACGTCTGATGTTTTCTCTCCGTCAGACCAAACTTGTACCGTACATTCGTTTTCCATCATATGGCCAAAAACATCTGCCTCTCTCTCCACTAAATGCACGCATTAATCAATAATGGAAGCTGCCCCACCAACCCGGTAATTATGCACCCACGGTTAGGGAAATCCAAACGGATCCATAATTGATCGCTCCACCGTTGTTCTGGCCACGCTCGGTGATCCCTCCGATCTGCGTGCCGCGGTAGCACATTAGCCCATCGTTGTGGTCCGCAGCGCCGACGTCCTCTCCTACAGGTGACCATGATGGCCTTAATGGTGAGCACCATGCCAATCTAGGCATGATTTCCCTCCTCCGTCCTCATCTTGCTGCAGCGCCTTTTCTAACCTAGCCGTCCGCGTAGCCCTTCAACATCGACATACCAAGGTGTCTGGGACCCTCGCTGTTAGAGTTGTGTCAAATATTGTGTACACGGTAGGTTACAGTTGAACTCTGAGTGGTATTGTGTTTACATAGGATATGGAGTCGTGTCCTAGTAGGACACTTGTATCCTAGGCCTCTCATATGGGGGTAGACACACGGTGTAACCTATGCCAACATAATAGCACAGGCATGCAAGGGGGAGCCGGCGGCGTGTGCCGGCGCCCGAGTGGCCGGTGTGCGGTATTGTAACGGTGTCACGGGGAGGAGCGCCCGTAGTCAGGCCCCGGGGAGGTAGCCATATCGGTGAACCTCGTTAACAAATCTTGGTGTCGTGCTCGTGTGATTGCTTGGTCCTCGGATGATCAACAGTATGCCTCAGATTTATTCTATCAAGTGGTATCAGAGCAAGGTTCGAAGAGGTCGTTGTGCGTCAATTTAGAATTTAGAGGAAGATCAACGTTGAGTTCGTCGTGGAGATGACGTGGAAGTCTATCTTGTACCACGGTCAATTTATACTATGAGATCTCGGCGGAGATTGCAAGCATCGCGACGGAAGGATCGTTGTCGGCGGTGGCAACAGCAGGCTCGAGCGAGCAGTCAGTCAGGCACCTTGTCGATCAGATCGATCTGGAGCGGCGAGGGGCGTTGTGCCGCAGAAGCACGAGGCGCGTGCTATGGAGGCAGGAGGCCGATGTTTGGCGCGTGGATGCTGGAGATCAGGGCCACGTGGGCCACCGTGGCTAGGTGCAAGTGCGTTGTTCGGCTGAAGAGGGCGTCAGGCGAGCGATGCAGGCTGCAGAGGACAGAAGCGATCGGACAGAGATTTGTATTTTGGAAAAAGGAGACCGAGTCTCTGTAGTACTATATGACACGTGTTGGAAGGGAGAGAGGGATTTGGTGGAATAGTTCATTGTATTGCTTGAGCCTCATGGGCATATATATAGGAGTACATGGTCATCTTGGAGTACAAGTCAAGGCAGGAACAAATCCTACGCTATCCTATGTTTCCTAAATAAACATTATAATCAACATCCCCCCGCAGTCACAACGGTAGCGACGCAGATGATGAGACTAGAGAAGAATCCGAAGGCAAGACGACGGACACCCCCCACAGTCGTAATGGTCGATGCATCACGAAAGTCGTGGCTGGAGTGGAAAGCGACGAGGTTGCTCAAGCAAGGCGGTAGCCCTTTGTGCCGTTTGTCGATGTAGCCGAGAGCGTGGGTGGTGGAGTCGTGGTCGAGGTAGCCATGCGAAGAATGCCGTGGTCGATGTCGAGTCAGGGTGGCCGGTGTCGAGGAAGTCGCCGTGGAGCCGCGGGCGCAAGGGGGCACCGAGTTAGCATGGGCGTAGTGGTGTCAAAGTACGGGTGCGCCGGGAAGATGATGTTCTTGACGACGCATCGCGGCGGGTTTGCCAAGCCAAGGAACACATCGTAGATTAAGGCACGCACCGGTGTTGCCAGCATCGGGCATGCGTAGACGGACGAAGAAGAAGTTGACGAAGCGTCGCACCAGGCTTGCCAGGCCCGGGGACACGTCGTGGATGAAGGCACGCATCGGTGTTGCCAGCACCGGGCATGCGTATACGAGGGACCTGCATGAGCTGTACGCCATGTCGGAGAAGTCGGAGGGGGCCAGCAGAGAAGAACTCAATGACAATTGCGGCGTCCATCGGCGCGGGGCCAAAGTCGCCCGCAGTTGTCGGAGTAGACGAAGTGCTCGGGGTAGATGACGGCGACGCTGGCGACGGGCTGGTGCTGGACGAAGATGAAGGGAGGTGGACGGGCGGCGGCGGCTACGGGGATAGCAGCAGCGGCGGCCGAAGAAGAGCGGTGGCGGCGGCCTGACGGCGGTGGCGGCGCCTAAGTTAGGAGCGTGGCGGCGGTGCTCGAAGTAGGCGAGGAGAACCCAACAGCATGACGAAGATCGGCGCGGACGGTGGCGTTCCCGCGCCAAGGGAGGCAGCGCGACGCATACCACAGGAAGTCGACGCGCAACGACGATGGTAGACCGCGGGCCGCGGTGCTACGGCCCGAAGGAGCGACGCAGCGGCGGCGGGCAGGTCAAGGCAACGGCGGAAGACCTCGGGGCGGCGGCAGAGACCGCGGGCCGTGGCGCGACAGCCCGAAGGGGCGGCGCGGCGGAGAAGCACGGGTCGGTGCAACCGCGGGGACGGCCTCGGGACGGCGGCGTGGACCGCGTGCCACGCTCGCTACGGCCCGACGGGGCGACGCAGCGGCGGCGCGAGGGTCGGTGCTGCCACGGGGACGACCTGGAGCGGACGGCCTCCGGGCGGCGGTGGACCACGGGCCGCGGCCCTACGGCCCGAAGGGGCGACACAGCGGTGACGCGGGTCGGTGCAGCCGGGAGAAGAACCACGGGGCGGCGGCACTGCGGCCCGACGGGGCGACACAGCGGCAGCCCGTTGCTCGATCCGTAGAGGGGGCGCACCGAACTCGGGACGGTCTTCACGGGGCCTGCGGAGGCGCGCGCCACTGACGGGCCAGGTCGGTCGCACGGCGTAGATGAGGCAGATCGCGGCGGCGGGCGGGTGATCAATCCGATCGCGCGCAAGGTCGGGCGCCGCTCGGTGGAGATGGCGTGGCGGCGGAGTCCGAGATGAAGCCGGCGACAGCGGGCGGCTGGGCGGCTATGATTGGCCGCCGCATGGCGCGAGGCCGCTGGGTCGGGGTGATGCAGGAGTCCCGGTCGGAGCAGGGTGGTGACGGCCGGCGTAGATCGACGGGCGGGCCAGCGTGCGAACGGTGGCTGTGAAGGGCCACCGCATGACGCGAGGCTGCGGGTCGGGGCGACCGGCGGGCAGACGCGCGAGGCCGGCGGGTCGGGGCGACCGGCGGGGAGACGCGTGGACGACGCGCTGGGCCGCCGGGTCGGTGAAGAAGCCGGCCGATCGCGCCGGGGTTGGAGTATAGGCGCACGGGTTCGACGGCGGCGGTGGGCGATGCAAACCGATCAAGATTAGATCGGAAAACCAAAAAGAAACCGCCGATCAAGATGACCGGCAGGAGAGAGAAAACCCCGGAGCAAGGGTTCGGAGAAAAGACTCTCTAGGGCAGCCGGTCAAGACGATCGGCGGACGAACCCTTGGTACGGGCGGCGCGGCCCCCGGCGGCGGTCATGCAGGCCGACCGCCCCAGGGGCGGCGCGCGGGTGTGGAAGCGGCGGCGGCTAGGGTTTAGAACCCGGAAACTGATACCATGTTGGAAGGGAGAGAGGATTTGGTGAAATAGTTCATTGTATTGCTTGAACCTAATGGGCATATATATAGGAGTACGTGGTCATCTTGTAGTACAAGTCAAGACAGGAACAAATCCTACGCTATCTATGTTTCCTAAATAAACATTATAATCAACAACACGGATAGGCAGGCAAGTCAGCGTAAGTGGAATAAAAATCCATCAAGCCATCAGGAACAGGTTTGACACAAAGGGCAGCACTAGCTTTGGGAAGTTGAGCCAAGACCGGAGCTTCACGTGAAGACCAGAAGTTCTTTTTGTTCTTTGGTTGATTTGCTATTAGTGCACGAGGGTGTACCACGTCAGGTTTGCTTGTGTACTTGGGCATCATGTGAGGAGAGCTTGAATAATTTTTTCACTGGGTCAGTCATACGAAAAACCATGGCGCCAATGGGTACCAGGTTTGAGGTGGAGAAGTTCAACGGGACAGAAAACCTTGGGTTATGACAGACAAGGATGGAAAATTGGTTGGCACAACATGGATGCTTGAAGGCGCTGCGGGAAGTCATGTCAGTTAAGATGGAATTATCATGTGATGGATGAAAATTCACGGAAGACGATTTGTGAGCCTCGAGCATGTCGTACAGTCGAACGAGTTCGGCTGGGTCGGACTAGGCAGTCTGACGGATCGACGTAAGTCAGTTGGTACAGAAGACAGTGGTGGGATCGGCGACAACGACATAGGAGCGTGATGCTGATGGTGACCGACTTCTGGGGCATGGAAACACATGGCGGAGGCATGAGGGCTTGTGTGGCTTCGACAAGACTATGGCGTGGGGTTGATTCAAGATGGCGTACACATGTGAGCTTGAAGTCGACGGGACGCAAGGGTGGACTGATCATCTACCATGGAGTCATGTTGAAGGTGGAGCTGGAGTCTGGAAGACTTCACTCGGTGCTGATTGAGGGGCTACGGCGTAAGAGCTCAGAGAGTCGAAGCCTATTTCAGCGGGAAAAGCGAGTGACATGCAGTTTGGACTGGAGCCCAGTGGTCTGATGGAAGCATGAAACTCGTCATCGGTCGGTGATGATAGGTGGTACTCTGCAGTGGGGGTTGAGTGGTGTGGGTTCGCGGCCCTTGAGACTCGACCGGGACAGCGAAGGCTCGATGCGGTAATAGCGGCGAGGCGTGCGGTATGCACGGGACATGGAGATGGGTCAGGGCTCTGGTGGTCATACATGTGGTGAGACGACTGCGAATTTGACTCGGGGTGACTACAAGCAACAGTGAAATTCTTTCAAGTTTCAGACAGACGGTCAAGGAAGAGCGGTGATGTTGAGTTCAGGTAACTCTTATGTGTAACACCCAATATGTGAGTTGTTCACTTTCACGCAGATCAGTGATCGGTGTGTGATGGCGTTGGACTGATACTCTGGAAGTTGGGAGCGCAAACTAGAGTAATGTGGAACTTAATTTTGATCGAGTGTTGACTGTGGTCAAGAAAAGAAGGGACTACAAGTTGCAGGTGGAGTCATATGGAATCTTTGGAGTAGCAGCGGTTCTCATGAGATAATCTCAAGTCCAATGTACATGAAAGTTTGACGCATTGACAAATTCAGGGTGGTGGAGAATATTCGCCAAGGTGGAGTTTGTTAGGGTTGTGTCGAATACTGTGTACACGGTAGGTTACAGTTGGACTCTGAGTAGTATTGTGTTTACATAGGATATGGAGTCGTGTCCTAGTAGGACACTTGTATCCTAAACCTCTCATATATAGAGGGGGTAGACACACATTGTAACCTATGCCAACATAATAGCACAGGCACGAAAGGGGGAGCCGGCGGCGTGTGCCGGTGCCCGGGTGTCCGGTGTGCGGTATTGTGACGGTGTCACGGGGAGGAGCGCCCATAGTCAGACCCTGGGGATGTAGCAATATCAATGAACCTCGTTAACAAATCTCGATATCGTGCTCGTGTGATTGCTTGGTTCTTGGATGATCACCGGTATGCCTCGGATTTATTCTAATACTCGCCGACGTCGCAGAGGAGTTCGATGTCACTGGTGTCCGGCTCCGGCGTCCCTAGTTCGCAACGACGAAAGGACCATGTATCGCTAGTCCATACGACGTGCTACGTGCATGCCCTACTTTTGCATCTTATGTTTGTATAGGTGTGTTCAGCTTTGCTTTGTCTCCATGCTTTGTATGTTGCTTCCTAATTTCCCACATATTATGGAGAAGATGCGGCCCCTTCATGATCTGGTTTTGAATGAGTACCTATAAATATTTTGTTATTCCCACTTTTAAAAATCTATGCTTCCACTTGGCAGATTATGTTGGATTGCATAACATGATGCTTCCAAAATTTCATGCTCCATACGCTTAGTTTGCTTCATAAGCACCATGGTTGTGTTTCTTCAATAGTTTCCTTCGTATGTTTGAGGCTTGTGCCTATACTGGCCAGTTTACTTCATTTTCATTGTTCATGTTGTTTTGTAGGCGTTCTATTTGTAGTCAAATCAAACAATTCATGCCTCCTAAATTTCTCCAATGCTGACGGGAGTGGAAGAAAATGCTTTGCCGCGGCGAGCATGGAGTGGTAGTCATTGGTGGGCACGACGTGTGGAAAGAAGTTGAGCATCTCAGTGGATATTGTACTCTTCATCAGCTTGGGAGCAAACTTTGTAATTGTTACGTTGCACATTTTGGAGCAAACTTTGTAATCAACCATCGGCTTTGGAGGCACATGGGCTTTTTTTTTGTAGTAGACGTAATTGTTACGTCGCACATATATGTTGCACCATCTTCTAAATTTTGTATCCAACATATGTCTATTTTTTCTTCCTACCCACAAAGATGAAGCTTCGGTTACAGAATAACCAAGCGATGGAGGTTTTACAGAACATTTATGCTTCCTACACAGTTAAACAAAGTTTCGGTTAGACACTAATCATGCTTCTAACAATAGCATGCTATGCTTCCTATGTATCCAAATAAATTATGCTTCTCTTACACATTAAGCAGGCATGCTTCCACCATTGCTGCCCAATGCTTCAAGTGTTCAGAGATTACATGTGTATAACCCAACGTTTCACTTTAGACGTCCTAGTTTCAACAACAGATTTTTGGAGCATCTTTATTTTGAAGCATTTTTTTGAATAATATGTTTTCCATCAAATGCGCTTCCATGGATAAAAATATTGTTTCCATACCACTTTACGTTGCAAAAAAATCTACATAAACGAATAATTTTCCTTATTTGTTTATGGAAGCTAATCCCTAATTAGCAGGAAGCATTATTTTCTGTATTTGTTCGGGAAGCAATCATGATTTACCAAAAGAACTAACGCAATTTCTAGGAAGCAATTAGTAACTAGACGGACAAAATTAGGCAGGATGGAGAGGTCAGCTGGAGGACATGCTATATACGTGGGACTGGTCAAAGCAGTTAATTAGGAGGGAGAAAACTCAGCGACTAACCATCGTACATCAGATCGGACGGATAGCATGATGTTAATCCTACGGCCATCCACTGGTCTGATGGGAAGTAAGGGATCAGTAGTCTGATCCCTAGCGTTTCCTAAAAACAAAGTAGCCATGGAGTAATTTCACGGTTTTATAGTGGTTGAGAGGCTTTTGGATCCCGAGAGAGAGAGTGTGTGTTTCGTCCAACCCAGGCGGAACAGTGTCAGGACGACAACCCGTACCCAACAACAGCCTACAGCGTCGTTATTAGGCTTTAATTTGCTCTGTTCCACGTGGGCCTCCTCAGTTAAAGCGAATAGTGCAGCGATAGCAAGTTAGCAACCTCCTCCATCATTATTTTTCCTGTGTCCACATCATCTCTCGTGAAGTTTTGGCCCTTGCTCTTGATTTATCTCTTACTAGAGTTGTCATCGCTTGTGACTGCAAGATAGTAGCTGAAGAAATAAAAGGTGCAACGGTAGGAAGCTCTAGTGCAATTATCAAGGAGATTTCAGAGCGATCAAAGAAATTCATAAGCTGCGAGTTCATCTTTGAAGGTCCTAATTTAAATTTTGATGCTCACAACTTAGCTAAATAACTTGCTAATAATTCTACTAAAAGACTTAGGCTGCGAGACAGACAGCCTGATCATGAATACATGAGGCGACGAAACAGAGAGAAAAGACTTGTGAACCAAGATACCTATGTGCTGTGGTCTTATCTGGGCGGAAAGAATTAGTAGAACCATCATCGCAACTACGCATCGTCTGTCAGCCAAAGGATATGAAAGTGCGGATGGTCTCGGTACAAGCTCGCACGGCATCAATTCCTGGTTCCTGGCTTTTTTGGATGCCCAGCACCATCTTCTTCATGCAGCCCATTCACGAAACAGAGTGTGTCCGTTCTAACATCAGCCAGGACACAGAAATAGTCATCTGCTGTCCTGAAGCATCGGGAGAGTAACTAGCTAGCAATAATCATCTGCTACTGCAAAATTTATTGAAGATTGGTAACATCAAAGTTTAACAACAGCAATGACGGAGTCCTGAATTAAGGGGTCCTCAGGCGTCCGGTCTATTTGATATGGGCCGGACTGATGGGTCATGAAGATAAAGGAAATAGACCACCTCCCGTGTCCAGATAGGACTCATATATGCGTGAACGGCAAGATTAGTGTCCGGATATGCTATTACCTTTCCCTGTAAACCGACTCTGACTTTGTACAACCCTAGGGCCCTCCGATGTCTATATAAACCGAAGGGTTTAGTCCGCAGGGGGTCATAATATCATAGGCTAGACAAGTTAGGGTTTAGCCATTACGATCTCGAGGTAGATCAACTCTTGTAACCCCTATACTCGTCGAATACAATAAAGCAGGACGTAGGGTTTTACCTCTTTTAAGAGGGCCCGAACCTGGGTAAACACTGTGTCCCTTTGTCCATTGTTACCATTGATCCTCAGACGCATAGCTTGGGCCCCACTACCCGAGATCTGCCGAATTTGACACCGACATTGGTGTTTTCATTGAGAGCTCTGCTGTGTTGTCAACAGAAGGATCGATGGCGCGCCTCTTCATCAACGATGATGCTGTGTCCAGGAAGACTTTTCTCCCCGGACAGGTCTTTGTGTTCGGCGGCTTCATGCTACGTGCCGACTCGACTGGCCACCTTGAGCAGGTCGACAGTTACGCCCCCGGTCACCAGATCAGCTTTGGAAACTTGAATTACGTCGCTGATATCCGAGGAGATCTGATCTTGGAGGGGTTCGCGGCCCCGACTGCCGCTCCCTGCCCTCACAAAGAAGGCCCTTCAGATCCGCTATCAGATCCCGTCCGAAGATGAGAGGGTCGACCCTGTCGGACTCTCTCCTATCATGGAGCTCTCAACCGGAGACCCAGATGCGATCGCGCCGTTGGTAAACCCGGAGTCACTCCATGCACTTTTCGAAAAACCTTCAAATGAACCCAATTTTTTTTATAGTGTTCTACCATCATGACAAGTTTCGTGGCTTTTTGCCACTTTATGAATTTTCTACAATTTTTCCGGTGAAAAAACCATATAGCACTCCTTGGACGTGACGCAACATGCTTTTGGTGTCCAAATACGTTCAATTTTTGGATTGAGTGTGGGGGTGCGCATACCAACTCACTTGCAAAATTTGAGGCCATTCTGAAGATGGCAAAAAATTGACCTCGTTCTTCAGAGACCGTTCGGGTAGGAGTGAAGGCCTCGTACGAAAGGAGTTTTCTTCGACAACCTTCAAATGAACCTAAATTTTTTTCATAGTGTTCTACCATCATGACTAGTATGCATGACAAGTTTTGTGGCTTTTTGCCACTTTATGAATTTTCTACAATTTTTCCGGTGGAAATACCATATAGCACTCCCCGGACGTGACACAACATGC